>NW_022979491.1:0-36138 GCF_902652985.1 Pecten maximus
GGTAGGAGTACCAACATGATTAACTAAATCTACAGTAGTATTTTGATAAATGTTAGGAAAATACATCATTCTTTATATTAAAGTAGGACGGGGGGGGGGGGGGGGGGGGGGGGGGATGGTGGTGGTGGGGGGGTGTTTCTTGGTGGGGGGAGGGTTGTTTTTTGTTTTTGTTGTCTTTTTTTAAATTTTATTTATTTATTTTTTTTTTATTTTTTTTTTATTTTTAATAAATATTGTGACTTAAAATTATTCCCAACTACACATCACCACATACATGTAGTTACTCCATAGAAAATTGTCAGCATCTACAGTAAATCATTGATGATTTGAGAAACTACAGGTCCAGAAAAACATTTTGGTATATTACATGACTTGCGTTGTGCAAATTTGAAGAAATTTTCTCGTTTTTAAAATTCAATATTCTTCTTCTATATAGATGACGTTTAACTTCGTTTAGATTAGACATGGGAGACTTGTAGAACATTTCTTATAAAGTATTCCACCGTGATATTCGGTGGTATTCCTCCAGATACATTTCCGGAAACTCCGGAAAGACAACGCGATGTCGGAGTGTCGCTGGAACCAGTTTTGTGTATCTACCTGTACACATTATAAACAGAAACGTTTATAATTTCGGATTTTTATTCTCTCTGTTTGAGTTCACATTAAAAACGCAGCCTAGCGGAGAAAACTAGTCTATGCCATGTCATCCATTTAGGAGGTCTACATTTTCAGCCTTTATTTTAATGTTATCTTGTCGTTAGCCAAATACCCGATATCTATTGTTTTCTACTCGAGTCATGGTTTCTCATTTACAGGATTTTGCAGTGCAAAATCGGACGGTGATTACAAACATCCCAACAGCTGTGGTGAGCACATCAAGTGCAGCAATGGAATGGCCCACGTGTTTGATTGTCCAGTAAACCTCGTGTGGCATGACGGACTGAAACGCTGTGAATACGTCAGCGACGATGCTGCTTGTAGTGAGTATAATGACAACAATGTTCTCAATTTAACCCATTCAACTTCCTTGACAACCCATCTTGTCTTGATAAACACATGGATATAGATAATTGTAGATAGACACATGTAGACACATGTGTATAGACACGGGTAGATATACACGTGTAGATAGACACATGGAGATAGACACATGTGTATAGACACGTGTAGATAGACACATGGAGATAGACACATGTAGATAGACACGTGTATATAGACACATGGAGATAGACACATGTAGATAAACACGTGTAGATAGACACATGTAGATAGACACATGGAGATAGACACATGAAGATAGATACATGTAGATAGACACATGTAGATAAACACATGGAGATAGACACATGAAGATAGACACATGTAGATAGACACATGTAGATAGACACGTGTAGATAGACACATGTAGATAGACACATGTAGATAGACACATTGAGATAGACACATGTAGATAGACACATGTAGATAGACACGTGTAGATAGACACATGTAGATAGACACATGTAGATAGACACACATAGAAAGACACATGTAGATAGACACATGTAGATAGACACATGGAGATAGACACATTGAGATAGACACATGTAGATAGACACATGTAGATAGACACATGTAGATAGACACGTGTAGATAGACACATGTAGATAGACACATGTAGATAGACACACATAGATAGACACACGTAGATAGACACATGTAGATAGACACATGGAGATAGACACGTGTAGATAGACACATGTAGATAGACACATGGAGATAGACACATGGAGATAGACACATGTATATAGACACATGGAGATAGACACATTGAGATAGACACATGTAGATAGACACATGTAGATAGACACACATAGATAGACACATGTAGATAGACACATGTAGATAGACACATGTAGATAGACACATGTAGATAGACACATGTAGATAGACACATGTAGATAGACACGTGTAGATAGACACATGTAGATAGACACATGTAGATAGACACGTGTAGATAGACACATGTAGATAGACACATGTAGATAGACACCTGTATATAGACACATGTAGATAGACACGTGTAGATAGACACATGTAGATAGACACATGTAGATAGACACGTGTAGATATACACATATATTGATAGACACATGTTGATAGACACGTGTAGATAGACACATGTAGATAGACACGTGTAGATATACACATGTAGATAGACACGTGTAGATAGACACATGTAGATAGACACATGTAGATAGACACATGTAGATAGACACGTGTATATAGACACATGTAGATAGACACATGTAGATAGACACATGTAGATAGACACATGTAGATAGACACATGTAGATAGACACGTGTATATAGACACATGTAGATAGACACATGTAGATAGACACGTGTAGATAGACACATGTAGATAGACACAGGTAGATAGACACGTGTAGGTAGACACGTGTAGATAGACACGTGTAGATAGACACATGTAGATAGACACATGTAGATAGACACATGTAGATAGACATATGTAGATAGACACGTGTAGATAGACACGTGTATATAGACACATGTAGATAGACACATGTAGATAGACACATGTAGATAGACACATGTAGATAGACACATGTAGATAGACACATGTAGGTAGACACATGTAGATAGACACATGAAGGTAGACACGTGTAGATAGACACATGTAGATAGACACATGTAGATAGACACATGGAGATAGACACGTGTAGGTAGACACGTGTAGATAGACACATGTAGATAGACACGTGTAGATAGACATATGTAGATAGACACATGTAGATAGACACGTGTATATATACACATATATTGATAGACACATGTTGATAGACACGTGTAGATAGACACATGTAGATAGACATATGTAGATATACACATGTAGATAGACACGTGTAGATATACACATATATTGATAGACATATGTAGATAGACACGTGTAGATAGACACATGTAGATAGACATATGTAGATATACACATGTAGATAGACACATGTGTAGATAGACACATGTGTAGATAGACACATGAAGGTAGACACATGGAGATAGACACATGGAGATAGACACATGTAGATATACACGTGTAGATAGACACATGTAGATATACACGTGTAGATAGACACATGTAGATAGACACATGTGTAGATAGACACATCAGTGGCGTAGGAAGTCGTCAAAAAGTGAGGGGGCAAAATTTTTTTTAACCTTAAAGTTTACGCACTAAACAAATCGTATGCCATCTCCGCAAAATTAGCCAATAATTATCATTTCAACATCCCATGATAATTTTGATAATTTATGTAGTACAAAATAAGTTATTTACGCAAATCAGAATATATATATTAAATATAGCAAAACATGAATCACCAGGCCCGGCCAGGATTTTCGAAAGGGCGGGGGGGGGGGGGGGGGGGTCCAGTTATTTAGTAATAATGCGAGCGCCGTAGGCGCGAGCCGATTTTTCTTGCGGGGTCCGAGGGGCCGCCCAGCTGGTCCAGGGCTGCGCCCTGATATGGGGTTCAAGGGGGTCTAAGCCCTCCGCGGAAAATGAATATAGCACATTTCCAATAATTCGGGATCAGGCGCGGAACCAGGAGTTTTCGAAAGGGGGGTCCAGTAATTAAGTGATCAAGCGAGCGCCGTAGGCGCGAGACGATTTTTTTTTTTTCCTTTTTGCGAGAGGTCTGGGGGCCGCCCAGCGGGTCCCAGGGTGGCGAAGCCCCCCTGTAGATCTGAAATCGAAAGGGGGGGCAGTAATTTAGTGATAAAGCGAGCGCCGTAGGCGCGAGCTGATTTTTTTTTTGTATTTCCTCGTACCTGTCGGTAATTAATATCACTCTATTTACGTTAAAACCGCGCATTCTTCTTCATGTTGTGTTTCTGTCTTTTTCTCATTATGAACTCAATTAACTTCACAAATTATCATCAACTTATTGAATCTATGTGATGAAGTTAAGCAAAATTACGTATTAAGATATAAATATTGACTTACCAGGCTATTGCAGACGACCGACACACAGGTCTGAGGATTGATATACTAGTATAAAAGTCGGAATGTTCCGGATGTACAAGATAAAGTTTTTATCGTTGCCTTCAAGAAAACATTATCGGTTCGGAAATATACAGATATTTATCGAAATGAATATATAAATTCGCGTTTTATCCCCTTTTTTAGATTTTGGATGTCAAAAAGTGGGGGGGCAAAAAGATATGTTTGCCCCCCCAATGAAAAAAGTGGGGGGCAATTGCCCCCCCTGCCCCCCCGCTTCCTACGCCACTGCACATGTAGATAGACATGTGTAGGTAGACACATGTAGATAGACACATGTAGATAGACACATGGAGGTAGACACATGTAGGTAGACATATATGGGAAGGGACATATTGTTAAGAGAGTATTGAAAAGCCCTCACAACTAGTCGTATATTAAACAATAATTTATTTTTGCATTGTTTCCTTACTGCTTTTTCTCAAAATATATTAGTTACAATTCTTATGATACCTTATAATGTCATCAAACTTACTTGACAATCTTTGATATGGCTACATAACGTCATTAATGTCTGAGTAATTATATAACAGTAAAGATGACGACACAAATGGTGTCCTATTATTACGTCATCCTTGTCTGTGTAACCGTCAAGATGACGACACAAATAGTGTCCTATTATTACGTCATCAATATCTGTGTAACCGTGAAGGATGACGATGCAAATAACATTTAACACATTTGACCAATCATTGCGATGGTTTGTTTTGTAATATCTGTTTGTGTGTGTGTGCGTGTTGTTTCTTGTTTTGTTATTTGTTTTGATCGCGAGACTACAACTATTGACAGACCTCGAAATGTGATGATAAAATTACATTCACAAGTGTGCTATATCATGAACTATCAAGTAAATTAATCTGTGATCTTCTTCTATAACACTTTTGATGGTTACAGTTGTGAAATAACTAATCATATGTAACTTTGAATTACAGATCATTTGCCTTTAACTCTCCAGTGGTTCATACTTGTTTAATCATTATCATATATGTTTGATATTATAGATAATCCAGGCCCTTTCTCTTGTGTGGGACGCCCGAGTGGTAACTATGCCTACCCAGGTGACTGTAACAAATTCTACATGTGTTCCAACGAACACAAATGGGCCATGGATTGTCCAGCCACGACCCACTATGATGTTTCGCTCAAGGTATGCAACCACGTCGTGGATGCGAATTGCGTACTGTAATGTGGATATTGCCAAGACCCCGACCAGCGTTTCATCAGTATTCCTTGTACTACCTGCAATGTTGACCATTCAATAAACTGATTTTCGGTTTTATTTGTTTCCGTGTTATTTCGAGTAATCATGGTACAATTTGGTATATGCTTTAACCTCATTAATATAGCATGACGTTTTCTGTGACTCCGTCGGTACACTAGTCTATCGAAATTACTCTCACAAAGAAATGTCTCAAGCTACGATTTTCAAAGTTATCCACAAGGCGTGTCCTTTCATTAGACTTTCAAGCTGAATGTCCGTTCCAAGGGGCTTCTGTCTCTTAATACAAATGGGTCACTGTTGATATTTCTATCATTTGTCGAAAGTTACAAAAATAAAGTGGATAGTATCGAGGAGGCATCGACATGGTCTCGTAGACGTCCCCCAGTTGACAAGGTCAGTGGTACAATGGACGTCTCCCAGTTGACAATGTCCGTGGTACCGTGTACGTCTCCCAGGTGACAATGTCCGTGGTACCGTGGACGTCTCCCAGTTGACAATGTCAGTGGTACCGTGGACGTCTCCCAGTTGACAATGTCCGTGGTACCGTGGACGTCTCCCAGGTGACAATGTCCGTGGTACCGTGGACGTCTCCCAGTTGACAATGTCAGTGGTACCGTGGACATCTCCAAGTTGACCATGTCCGTGGTACCGTGGACGTCTCCAAGTTGACAATGTCAGTGGTACCGTGGACGTCTCCCAGGTGACAATGTCCGTGGTACCGTGGACGTCTCCCAGTTGACAATGTCAGTGGTACCGTGGACGTCTCCCAGTTGACAATGTCAGTGGTACCGTGGACGTCTCCCAGTTGACAATGTCCGTGGTACCGTGGACGTCTCCCAGTTGACAATGTCCGTGGTACCGTGGACGTCTCCCAGGTGACAATGTCAGTGGTACCGTGGACGTCTCCCAGTTGACAATGTCAGTGGTACCGTAGACGTCTCCCAGGTGACAATGTCAGTGGTACCGTGGACGTCTCCCAGTTGACAATGTCGGTGGTACCGTGGACGTCTCCCAGTTGACAATGTCAGTGGTACCGTGGACGTCTCCCAGTTGACAATGTCAGTGGTACCGTGGACGTCTCCAAGTTGAAAATGTCAGTGGTACCGTGGACGTCTCCCAGGTGACAATGTCCGTGGTACCGTGGACGTCTCCCAGTTGACAATGTCCGTGGTACCGTGGACGTCTCCCAGTTGACAATGCCAGTGGTACCGTGGACGTCTCCCAGTTGACAATGTCCGTGGTACCGTGGACGTCTCCAAGTTGACAATGTCCGTGGTACCGTGGACGTCTCCCAGTTGACAATGTCCGTGGTACCGTGGACGTCTCCCAGGTGACAATGTCCGTGGTACCGTGGACGTCTCCCAGTTGACAATGTCCGTGGTACCGTGGACGTCTCCCAGTTGACAATGTCCGTGGTACCGTGGACGTCTCCCAGTTGACAATGTCAGTGGTACCGTGGACGTCTCCCAGTTGACAATGTCCGTGGTACCGTGGACATCTCCAAGTTGACCATGTCCGTGGTACCGTGGACGTCTCCAAGTTGACAATGTCAGTGGTACCGTGGACGTCTCCCAGGTGACAATGTCCGTGGTACCGTGGACGTCTCCCAGTTGACAATGTCAGTGGTACCGTAGACGTCTCCCAGGTGACAATGTCAGTGGTACCGTGGACGTCTCCCAGTTGACAATGTCCGTGGTACCGTGGACGTCTCCCAGGTGACAATGTCAGTGGTACCGTGGACGTCTCCAAGTTGAAAATGTCAGTGGTACCGTGGACGTCTCCCAGTTGACAATGCCAGTGGTACCGTGGACGTCTCCCAGTTGACAATGTCCGTGGTACCGTGGACGTCTCCAAGTTGACAATGTCCGTGGTACCGTGGACGTCTCCCAGTTGACAATGTCCGTGGTACCGTGGACGTCTCCCAGGTGACAATGTCCGTGGTACCGTGGACGTCTCCCAGTTGACAATGTCCGTGGTACCGTGGACGTCTCCCAGTTGACAATGTCCGTGGTACCGTGGACGTCTCCCAGTTGACAATGTCAGTGGTACCGTGGACGTCTCCCAGGTGACAATGTCCGTGGTACCGTGGACGTCTCCCAGTTGACAATGTCAGTGGTACCGTGGACGTCTCCCAGGTGACAATGTCAGTGGTACCGTGGACGTCTCCAAGTTGACAATGTCAGTGGTACCGTGGACGTCTCCCAGTTGACAATGTCCGTGGTACCGTGGACGTCTCCCAGTTGACAATGTCCGTGGTACCGTGGACGTCTCCCAGTTGACAATGTCAGTGGTACCGTGGACGTCTCCCAGTTGACAATGTCCGTGGTACCGTGGACGTCTCCCAGGTGACAATGTCCGTGGTACCGTGGACGTCTCCCAGGTGACAATGTCAGTGGTACCGTGGACGTCTCCCAGGTGACAATGTCAGTGGTACCGTGGACGTCTCCCAGTTGACAATGTCAGTGGTACCGTGGACGTCTCCAAGTTGACAATGTCAGTGGTACCGTGGACGTCTCCCAGTTGACAATGTCCGTGGTACCGTGGACGTCTCCAAGTTGACAATGTCCGTGGTACCGTGGACGTCTCCCAGTTGACAATGTCCGTGGTACCGTGGACGTCTCCCAGTTGACAATGTCCGTGGTACCGTGGACGTCTCCCAGTTGACAATGTCAGTGGTACCGTGGACGTCTCCCAGTTGACAATGTCCGTGGTACCGTGGACGTCTCCCAGTTGACAATGTCAGTGGTACCGTGGACGTCTCCCAGTTGACAATGTCCGTGGTACCGTGGACGTCTCCCAGTTGACAATGTCAGTGGTACCGTGGACGTCTCCCAGGTGACAATGTCAGTGGTACCGTGGACGTCTCCCAGTTGACAATGTCCGTGGTACCGTGGACGTCTCCAAGTTGACAATGTCCGTGGTACCGTGGACGTCTCCCAGTTGACAATGTCAGTGGTACCGTGGACGTCTCCAAGTTGACAATGTCCGTGGTACCGTGGACGTCTCCCAGTTGACAATGTCAGTGGTACCGTGGACGTCTCCCAGTTGACAATGTCCGTGGTACCGTGGACGTCTCCCAGGTGACAATGTCAGTGGTACCGTGGACGTCTCCCAGTTGACAATGTCCGTGGTATCGTGGACGTCTCCAAGTTGACAATGTCCGTGGTACCGTGGACGTCTCCCAGTTGACAATGTCAGTGGTACCGTGGACGTCTCCCAGGTGACAATGTCCGTGGTACCGTGGACGTCTCCCAGTTGACAATGTCAGTGGTACCGTGGACGTCTCCCAGTTGACAATGTCAGTGGTACCGTGGACGTCTCCCAGGTGACAATGTCCGTGGTACCGTGGACGTCTCCCAGTTGACAATGTCAGTGGTACCGTGGACGTCTCCCAGTTGACAATGTCAGTGGTACCGTGGACGTCTCCCAGTTGACAATGTCCGTGGTACCGTGGACGTCTCCCAGTTGACAATGTCAGTGGTACCGTGGACGTCTCCCAGTTGACAATGTCCGTGGTACCGTGGACGTCTCCCAGTTGACAATGTCAGTAGTACCGTGGACATCTCCAAGTTGACAATGTCCGTGGTACCGTGGACGTCTCCCAGTTGACAATGTCCGTGGTACCGTGGACGTCTCCCAGTTGACAATGTCAGTGGTACCGTGGACGTCTCCCAGTTGACAATGTCCGTGGTACCGTGGACGTCTCCAAGTTGACAATGTCAGTGGTACCGTGGACGTCTCCCAGGTGACAATGTCCGTGGTACCGTGGACGTCTCCCAGGTGACAATGTCAGTGGTACCGTGGACGTCTCCCAGGTGACAATGTCCGTGGTACCGTGGACGTCTCCCAGGTGACAATGTCAGTGGTACCGTGGACGTCTCCCAGGTGACAATGTCAGTGGTACAGTGTGTAGCGATCGAGTGACCTTGGTCGTATAGCCAAAACCCAGATTCTTGACTGAGGTTCGATGCGCATGGCCACTAATGTACAAATAATTAACTCACACTTATTATTTGTATATTTTGTTATAATAAATATAATAGAATGGCAGGAAAACGACGAGGTTTTTTACCTCCACCGCCGGGAAATTTTATACAAAGGGTCAGCTACTTGGATTCTCCCGTGACGAATTCACACGTCACATTCAGACACTGACCACCTTAAGACAGGCCGTTAGAAAAGGAAGAGTGAATGATTTAGCGTCAGTTTAGAGAGCTACTACTAAATGAAGAGAATACATGTACGCTGTTCTCTTAAAGTAAAAACGACAGCCAACGCGAGATAAGATAAGAAAGAAGGAGTTAGCCAATCGGCACATCGCTTCTGGCCACAGTTTAGGGTAGAAACAATATGGACGACTCGATTGACAGTTAACAAAGAACAAGAATATGGTACCACTTCATGTAATTTACACCTTAAGGAAACTACCATTTGACCAATACATGCACACAATCTCTCACTCGATCTACACACATGTAACATATGGAACCATACACACTCGCCACGTGCACATGGATTACATGCTCAACACTTCAATGATGAAATAAAACACGTATTTGGGAAAATCCAAAACTTGATGTAGCTCTTGATGTGTTGGGAAGTCCCGACGTCTAATACACCACACGAGACCAAGTTAATACAAGAAATATCTTTAAAAGATAAACGGCATAGTTTTAATGCTGGTGGTTATTATGTAAAACTGATGGTGAAATATATTAACGAACTATTGTGTTTCAGCACGGATAACAAGATTATATCAGTTTGAATAATTTTTGGTAATAACAAGACTGCATTTAAATCATGAATATAATTCTATTAACGTGTCATTTAAAAAGATAATCTACTTATCAGCTTACATTCAATCTTGATTACCGCTACATTGTCTTTAACTGCATATCTGTATTTTGCATTTACAGCTACATTGACCAATCACATACTTCATTTTGACCAGTAACGCCACCTGTCGCGTCATATCCGGGGCCAACGGCTGTGAGAAAAAAATCAGTCCAGCAACTAAGCGATCCTTTAATAACGAGTCTATTGTTCTACGACAAGACAGCCGTATGGAAATAAATATCCCCCAAAAGGTTCCCCCAAATGGTTCCCCAAATGTTGTATGCGATATCTATTACCTTTCAAGTCTAAAGAAGAGCGTATCATAAGCTGTTTTCTACCACAATACCCTGTGTTATTCAACTCTCAGACCATCAGTTAATCATTCTAACACGATTCGTTTGCAACGCGTGTTTTGATTGGTTGCAGACCGACTTCTAATCTGCGATAGAACCATGATCTATGTAATAGATACATAATGGGTACGAGTGATGTATCGGATATATCACACGAGTGCGTAGCACGAGTGTGATATATGCGATACGTCACGAGTACCCATTTTGTATCTGTTTTATCCAATGACAGCCGAGGTTTTGTCACCCACGTGCCTAGGGGTGGAGCTATAAAATTGATCAGAACCTGTCACTGTGATACGTTTCCCGCCAATTTCTGACACTTTTTGTTTTCTGTCACAGTAGCCCATTCATTTCTAGTGAGACTGTCAACCATGACGGATCAGGTACTGATCATTGATGTCGATGTGTTCACTGACCTCGACGATATAACATTATCACAGGCCGTAGACAAGTATGAGTATGAACTGGAAGATAGTGACACGGTAGCTACTGACATTGGAATATTTGATACCAAGGAATTAACTCAACCAATTGGTGTAAATAAACCGAATGGTAATTGTGAAAAACACGTGAAAGGCTGCAGGATTCGAGGGAAATTACACAAACCGCTCCGGAAAGAGGACCTGCGCTACTTCCCTTTACCAAGCAGGTAAGTCTAAAATCATATCGTTTGAACAAATTGTGAAATGAAATATTTTTCGTAAATTTCGACGTTCACAATGTCACAAAATCCTTTCAAAATTTGTGAAATTATTTAAATACATCGATGAATCGGTTAATCGGTATTTTTAGCCACGCGTCCTTTTATCATTTTCATCACTATTTTGTTTATGATAGGATTTTTGTGCAACGAAAGTATATTGTTACATTTGACGTAATCTGTATAACCATTTTTTTAAATGACTGAAATTTTATAATATGTATCATGTAATGTATGCGGTTTTTTCACTGATCTGTTAAAATAAATATATTCTACTTAATAAAATATTAACAGGGTTTTATATTCTGTTTGGTCAGGTTTTGATGAACAACTCATTAAGGACAGAACGGACATCGCAGCAGGGCTGTACGTGCATACAAGGTGAAGAAACGGCACTCGTATTTCATTAAATTTGTTTGAAATGCATTTCCTGTCTTTGTTCGATCATTTGTCACGCCTACATTTGAAATTTGCCCCGCCTCAAGACTGAGGCATGGACCAATCAGAAATGCCATGTGATATTTCAGATATCACATATGTGATATTTGTGATATTTGAAATATCACATAGTATGAAATATATCGCCAACAAAAGATCAAAGAAAAACCGAGGCGTCATTGGATAACCTGTTAAGACACGCCCCATTTCTAATCAAAACAGTATGGCGTCAAGTTCGATTCGTAGCGAAATTCAACACTCTGCACCATTTATGATTGAAGACCCATGAATTGGAATCGAAAGTGAAGAAATCGAATAGAATGAATTAACTAAATAAATTCAACAAAAATCGTTAACATCATTCTTACCGTCATTTATTGATTGAAACGTTCATTTCGTCCGTGTGTAGGCATCTAAGGTCAAGTAAAATCCGAAATGAAATGGAACAAGTGCACACAACTTCACATAACGGTTGAGCCCGTAGAAACACATCAACTCTGACTATGTTGAAATTCACATGTCGTTATGTATACTGCGTAAATCCAAATATGTCTTTAAATCTTCGGAAACAGGACTTTCACAACTATACTGGCGATTAGAACATGAAATTTGGTTTAAACTCGAGACCGTATGTTTCTAAATATATGCGATAGTATATTGACACGTGGTATAAACTCTGTACGCATTTTGAATGGCTAACACGGTGAACTTTGACCTAAGCTGCAATTGTTATTGACGTCATCAATAATCTAATGACGTCACATCACCGGGTCCCGGACGTCACCGGTACAATGTATTTGCATACACGAAATCATACTTGGCCACGTTTCCCTTTGATTCAAGCCGATATTATTGTGGTAGAAACAGGTCACACGACTCGAAATTGTTGGATATGGAATTTATTTCGCACTCATAAGTTATTTTTTAAAAGTTGCAAAAAACACTCGCTAAAGGTCGTGTCTTTTGTAACTTTTAAAAAATATCTAACTCGTGTGAAATAAATTCCAAATCCAACAACCACTCGTTGTGTAACCTCTATGTAACTGACTATTATGACAAAAATTAGCTATTTTTATTATTATTTCTTTATTTCCTCCAAGATGTGAAGAGTATACAGAAATGATTTACAAATTAGAACAAAATTCATTCACGCTCATTTTCACCTCTCGCATAAGGATTCACGCGTTACACAATAAACTACAGATATAATAATGATTACATGATGTTAGTAAAGGAAATTTCTTAGCATGTTTCTTAAGTTAAAACACATTAGATTCTTAGTTAGCACATATATACGTACTTCATTTTTAGAAAATGAATAGCAGTCATTTCATTATGTGGTCTAATGCAAATGCATTTTATATACATGTATGAATTATTAACAACATTAATAATAATTACAAGTTCTCTTTTTCATATGAAATAATTACAAAATACCACTGCATTGAAGAATCTTGAATACAATAACGATTGAATTAACTCTGAAGTCCTCGAGTTCGTATGAGGATAAGTCATAATTGACGATACCCCCAAGAAGAACATGGAGAAGATGGTAATTTGACAACGTGTTAAGGTAACATACAAAATCGATATCTTTTATAGTACAGAGAACACACCACAGTTGGTCACGCAAAGACTCTGTATGAGAGCATTCAAGCACGCTATGTAAGATTACATCATTGTAAATTAAACCACAATATTGACACAAAAATACATTTTCGTCATCTCGCATTTCAACACAAAGTTTAACAATTTGTTTAAAACATGAACTGTATTGGGGGAAATGTAGAGCTAATTTCCGTATTGAATATGGTTGTATTTTATTATGCAAAAGACCGAAACGAGAAAATTCTTTATCAGTTTTCATTCTTTCACATAGATTAAACTCCTCACAATTTCTTACATGGTCATTCACTAATCGTTTCCATTGGCATCTGTTTGGGAACAAGCCACTCTTCAAGAATTCACCAAGAACATAATTCAAATTATATTTTGTCAAAATATTGACAATGTCGGGAATAAAACCTCTGGAGAAAGTACACAGTTTGTAATAAAAAATGCGCTTTATAAAAATTTCGCGCGTCAAAACTCCAACATCCATGGAACATATTCTACCAAGGAATAGTAATTTTTTCACACTGATATATACTTCTATTGAAAACCAACCGATCAATGACGTACACATGTCTGTTCTTGTTCTTACATTAAAACCCTGAATTGATTTTATAATGAAGTTCTGTGCTTTTTCAAGCATGTACATTTCATTTTTCTTTAACTGCCACAATTCGCAACCATAGAGTTCGGAAGGATATACTTTACATTTAATAATTTTAGCAATGGTTAAAGGATTGAGGGCACATTGGTGTGCTCCAGAACGAATTAAGGACATTACACCACATTTTAATTTGGAGCAGGCACGTTCTGTACGTTCGACATTGTTGTTTCTATTGTTTAATAAAACACCAACATGATTGATGCTATCTACAATTGGTAAATTCTTTTCGTAAAAGGATACATTTCGACAAGTACTTGGCTTCTTTTTGTATGTGAAAACAACAATTTTAGATTTAGAGGCGGAAAATGTAAATCGCCACTTTCTACTGTAATTGTCACACATAGATAGTAAGTGTTGGAGACTTTCAACGTTATTGGTAATTACACATATATCATCTGCTTGTGTAGGTATATTAACACGTGATGAATGGACTACTGCTCCTTTTCCACTGGATTCTACTTCGTTTAACAAATCATTGATAAAAACAAGATACATTTTAGCAGACACAGAACCTCCTTGTAAGATCCCTCGTTTCATAATTACACTTTCTGATTTAAAACCATTAAAAACAACATTACTAGTGAAACACGAGTACATTTGTTTCATAATAAGCCATATTTTCCCTTTAATACCCATATTGTACAATTTGTAGAATAAGCCTTCTTGCCATACAGAATCAAAGGCTTTATTGCTATCAAGAAAAGCAACAAGAACTTCAGATCCATTCTCTAAGTTATAATTAATACTCTCTTGTAAATTAAATGAAGTGCATAGACTACACAGTTTTTTTCCGATAGGCTGATTGCTGTCTGTTAGGAAAAGTATGAGATTCTAGAATGGGATTTAAACGGGTAGACAAAAATGTTTCAAAAATCTTAAAAAATACAGGAATTAATGTAATACCTCTGTAGCTATTGGGGTCATCTTTCGGTTTTTTATCACCTTTATAAAGAGTAACAATGATGCCGACTTTCCAAGATTTTGGAATATACTCGTACTTAATTATAAGATTAAACAAAAACGTGATATGTTCAATCATCAGATCATTACAATATTTGACATGCTCATACACAAGACCATCTGGACCACCAGATTTATCATTCTTCAGACATTTGCATATATTCGAAACCTCTTTCACACTGAATTCTTTTTCAAGAAATACATCTTTGTCATGCTTTGCTTTTACACACATGTTTGATACATTACTGTTCACATGATTTGAGAACTCTTCATCGAATAATGTATTGGATTCATTTTGAAATAATTTACTAAAATGTATACCCCATGCCTTTGCTATTTCGCTGAGATTACGTAGGACATTACCATCATATTTTAGTTCTGTCTGTGATAATTTGGGTTTATGTGATTTACTTTTATATAGTTGCCAAAACAGCGTTTGGTCAACTTCACCTGATCTATCAATTTCTTCGAATTGGCCTTTCATATATTGGTTAAAAGCAATTCTTAGCTTCTTTCTAAAAATGGTTTTACATGACTTATAGTCTAAAAAATAAACATCAGTACCTCTACATTGGCCATTGTCTTTCCAAAGTTGCCTTTTACTACGCATTAGATTGTGCACAAATGTTAACTCTTCATTCCAGTAAGGCTTTAAGTGCCTTCTGAATTTGCGTTTCTGTATGCATTGACTAGATGCACTGAGCAAAACAGATTTCAGAACATCATAATAAATATCTATGTCTGAAGTCGACGTTACATTTTGAGGCAATATTACTGAACTGAGATAATTATCGACTGTAGACTTATACTTTTTGATTTGGTCACTATTTACTGCTTTTTTCCAGTTATATCTCAAAAAATCACTATTGCACTGGATGGATGGAATTTTGGGAGTTCTTACAGAACACAGGACAGGGAGATGTTCTGACGTGTTAACTTCGCACTCGTCTAATACTTCAGACTTTTCTATTAAATCATCTATGGTTTTTTCAACAAGTATATGGTCAATCATCGTATAGTGACCTGTGGTAGGACAAAATGTATAATTAGGACCTTTACAATTGGCCTGTACGTTTACCGAAAGCAAATTGTTTCTTTCCAAAAACTTTTCAAAAACTTCTGATCTTTCATTACACAGAAATTGGTACCTTGGACCCTTAACTTTTACATTCATGTCACCTATGATGATAACTTTACCCTTCTCTGAATATACAGTAACAACAGAGTCTAATACGTCGAGAGTTTCCTTGAAGGCATCAAAGTGTCTTGAAGATGCCGGCATATATACCGCAAATACATAGATGTAGTTACTATCAGATTCTTGAATTTCAATACCAACTATCCGAGGACTATCGGTTAGTATCTCTTGAACGTTTAGATCGGACTTAAAAAGGATACAAACGCCGCCTCTGATATTACATTTATACCGAAAAGGGTCTATTTCGTGTACAGGTTTTACTATACTGGAGTAACCACAATGATTAAACGTGTCAAAGAATGACAAGTTGTACTCTCTCACCCAATGTTCAGACAAACCACAAATATCAATATTGTATTCATCCAGGCATCGTAGAAGGTACGGCGTCCCTGCCATGACACCTTCTATATTCCAACACATAAGATTTAATTTGTTATGTATTTTATTCATGTTCGGTGACAAAAACAGTTTTGGGGAGCCAGGGCCGAACAGACACACCTTCAGGCCAGAAGGATGGATCCTGTAGGTTGTTGTGTTCATCGTCAACAACGTTTACCTGTGCCGACGCCGTTCGCTTCCAACGCTTTTCAAAATATCGTAGGAACGTAACTGTAACGCTTCTCTCTTCAAGGAAACTTCTCATTCCTTGTTCTGAGGACATTCTCTTATTTATACCGTAAATGTAGTATCTGCGTGTTCTCTTTCTTCTCTCTGGAGTAGTGAATCCAACGAAGTCTCTCTTTATGGGCACTGCAGATGACGAAGACAGAGAAGATCTACACACCGATGTCGGAAAGTGTACGGGTATTGATGACGTCGCGTCAGGTTTCACTTTGTCGTTCGTTTTTGGTGTTTTGTTGCTCACAATAGCTACTGACATTGGAATATTTGATACCAAGGAATTAACTCAACCAATTGGTGTAAATAAACCGAATGGTAATTGTGAAAAACACGTGAAAGGCTGCAGGATTCGAGGGAAATTACACAAACCGCTCCGGAAAGAGGACCTGCGCTACTTCCCTTTACCAAGCAGGTAAGTCTAAAATCATATCGTTTGAACAAATTGTGAAATGAAATATTTTTCGTAAATTTCGACGTTCACAATGTCACAAAATCCTTTCAAAATTTGTGAAATTATTTAAATACATCGATGAATCGGTTAATCGGTATTTTTAGCCACGCGTCCTTTTATCATTTTCATCACTATTTTGTTTATGATAGGATTTTTGTGCAACGAAAGTATATTGTTACATTTGACGTAATCTGTATAACCATTTTTTTAAATGACTGAAATTTTATAATATGTATCATGTAATGTATGCGGTTTTTTCACTGATCTGTTAAAATAAATATATTCTACTTAATAAAATATTAACAGGGTTTTATATTCTGTTTGGTCAGGTTTTGATGAACAACTCATTAAGGACAGAACGGACATCGCAGCAGGGCTGTACGTGCATACAAGGTGAAGAAACGGCACTCGTATTTCATTAAATTTGTTTGAAATGCATTTCCTGTCTTTGTTCGATCATTTGTCACGCCTACATTTGAAATTTGCCCCGCCTCAAGACTGAGGCATGGACCAATCAGAAATGCCATGTGATATTTCAGATATCACATATGTGATATTTGTGATATTTGAAATATCACATAGTATGAAATATATCGCCAACAAAAGATCAAAGAAAAACCGAGGCGTCATTGGATAACCTGTTAAGCCACGCCCCATTTCTAATCAAAACAGTATGGCGTCAAGTTCGATTCGTAGCGAAATTCAACACTCTGCACCATTTATGATTGAAGACCCATGAATTGGAATCGAAAGTGAAGAAATCGAATAGAATGAATTAACTAAATAAATTCAACAAAAATCGTTAACGTCATTCTTACCGTCATTTATTGATTGAAACGTTCATTTCGTCCGTGTGTAGGCATCTAAGGTCAAGTAAAATCCGAAATGAAATGGAACAAGTGCACACAACTTCACATAACGGTTGAGCCCGTAGAAACACATCAACTCTGACTATGTTGAAATTCACATGTCGTTATGTATACTGCGTAAATCCAAATATGTCTTTAAATCTTCGGAAACAGGACTTTCACAACTATACTGGCGATTACAACATGAAATTTGGTTTAAACTCGAGACCGTATGTTTCTAAATATATGCGATAGTATATTGACACGTGGTATAAACTCTGTACGCATTTTAAATGGCTAACACGGTGAACTTTGACCTAAGCTGCAATTGTTATTGACGTCATCAATAATCTAATGACGTCACATCACCGGGTCCCGGACGTCACCGGTACAATGTATTTGCATACACGAAATCATACTTGGCCACGTTTCCCTTTGATTCAAGCCGATATTATTGTGGTAGAAACAGGTCACACGACTCGAAATTGTTGGATATGGAATTTATTTCGCACTCATAAGTTATTTTTTAAAAGTTGCAAAAAACACTCGCTAAAGGTCGTGTCTTTTGTAACTTTTAAAAAATATCTAACTCGTGTGAAATAAATTCCAAATCCAACAACCACTCGTTGTGTAACCTCTATGTAACTGACTATTATGACAAAAATTAGCTATGACAATTGAAACTAAATTCTGACTCTATTGCTTCTAGCAAATGGAAATATGTATATGGATTACATTGGCCCATAACCATACAGACCAAGTTGGAGACACTTGCCACACTCGACAAGGCTACCAACAAGACAACTGGCTTTTGGTCAGATTAAATATGTATACAATTGAATTCCATTTTTGAAAAATCTGCATCATTAACAAGTTTTGGTAAAGGGTCAGCTTAGCGAAGCTAGAATTCCAAATGTATATAAATTAATTGTATGGCGAACATATTTATCGTTGCTACCCCAAACTCACACATTCTCATCGCCATGTGTCACAGCTACCAATCACATAATATGGATAAGCAATATACCTATAAATAGTTTATTCAACGTCACAAAAAAATCGTGATAGGAAATCGAAAGGTCCTCTGCGAGTTCCTGAATCCGCTGTCATCTTTAAATTGTCCAAACATTTCCCCCATACTTTATTGACATGCTATGCGGTGTCGAAGCCGTGAATAGAGGGCAGGATGATTGGTGTAAATTGCGATTTCGTTGTTCTCAAATCACGTCATGTATTGTATACTATTGTCTGGTTTTCTGATGCTGTTTATGAATTCCATTTCCTCACTTCACACAGAAATGTGTTGGTTTGGTAAGACAAGGCGAACCAGTCATACACAGCTCCAGGCTAGTTTGGATGGCAAAGCAACTGTATACACTAACAACATAGATTTACAGCGTATAACATTATAGCTGACACCCAAATCGTAACATCATACCATACGTATGAATAAATTTCATTTAAAGGCCGGGGACGGGGTATAAAAGGGAGACAACTTGGGAAAATGGAGGGTTATACAAATTTTTGGCAGCCTTCACTTCAGAGAGAGAATTTTCTCAAAATCATGTTTAACAAAAACTTATCTCATATAGGTTTTGTAATGGTAACATGTTTTTTTGTGAGGAATCTGAATATGTATACCATGTTATGCAAGAATTGTTTGTTTTCTGATCAAATTTGTTTTTCTGATTCAATTTGCAAACTGTCAATCAAATTTGAATTTGCCAGTTTGCCTACCGGATGTTATTACCGGAAATTGTGTTGTTGCTAAGGCCCTAGCTACGCATGCTGAGTAAACACATTCTCCTACCTTATCAACATTTTGGCGGCAAGGTCCAGAAATAAGATCCCATAGGTACACATACAGCTTTTCAACTGTGTGATTGATCGAAATTTAAAGATGTGACACATACATGTTGATATCTAAACAACACTTACAATACAACCTGATCAGAGAGCCACGGCCCGTGTAACCACAGAGTACTCACTATCCTACAGGCGACTCTCGCGAATGCATTTTTCATTAACTCAGACATCTGTAGACGCGTGCATATTAAATGTTGATTTTTTTTTTTTTTTTTTCATAAGGCATGAGTCTTGGTACTGTGGAAAGTTCAAGTTTGGCAACTCCGCGACGTAAGGAACGATAACCCATCTCACTTTAATCCACTACAAAACAAATTTATTCAGTCTAACATTCTGACATAGTTCATACTTTAGACGCTGTACATTGAACGACCGTCGCCAAAAAGTAGTCTTTGGCCTATCTTGTCACTTACTGCGAATTTCACATCCAAAACACAATAACCAGTGAAAACATCGCCGAATTCCTCCTTATTGACACCATTTTTCAAACTGCTCCCTCAGCCTGTCCAGATTTCTCATTTACATACGGGGTTTAAAGGTCACGTGGTTATATATTCGGCCGTCGCTCGGTGCACTTTTTAGGATCATCTGGATTCTAGAAATACTTTTTCTTTAAATGTACAGGACGTCATTTGAGAGTGAACGGACTATCAAAATAGCATGGTTTTTATGTGGGTGTTGAAACTGAAATTTAATTTTCTTCATCTTCATCATTTTGGGAGTTAAAAGTTCTATTTTATCTTCATCATTTTGGTAGTAAAACGTGCGTTTTAAAATCGGGTATAAGGTTTGGGTTTCTGATGTTAGCTCTCAATGTTTATTTATTTTTTTATTTTGGCGTTGACACAAATAAACTACTGGTTGGAAAGACTCCCAAAGTGTTGTCCTTTCTTTCTCAATTCAACCAAATTCCTTCCTTCTGTAAGCCTGAAAGATAGCTTGCTTGTGTTAGGTGATTACGCACGCACTAACATGGCGATGATCACATCGGTTAAAAGTTTATTGTACACTATATACAATATGTGTATGGTTGTAATAGTTAATTTAATCAGATATCCTTATTTACTTACATAATGTGTGATCTTCATGAGAGTTGTGTTGCATAAATAAACAATATTAAGAAGAATACTTTACAATGTGCTAACACTTGGACATTGTTGACACTATAAACCAGAATAAAAAGTTAAACTATTTAGATAATACATGTAGTATAACGTGCAAATAGTTTCGCAATTTTCAGTTTAGTATTATTAGAACTTTTATAATTACAAATGTAATTTGATGACTAAACCTGAACACAATGGAAATAACATCTTAATATAATACTGGATCAAACTGTCTTCCATAACTATAATGACTATACATTAGATACACATGTCTGAAGTAAGCAATGCAGGGTTTTTTTTCGTCTGACCAATCATTTTGCGAATACCTTTAAGGGTGGTCAAGCATCAATAATTTGCTGTTATTTATCTGGAGCGCTTTATGCATATCGTCCAGTATTAATTAAATGAAATATAGTTAAATTATGCGGTAACTAAATGGATTGTAATTTGAGATAAATACCTCTAGAATTCGAAAATTAATTCTCAACCACCCAGTAATGTAAATGTAATAGCCTAGCACAGTTATATGTACAACGTATTTTGTCTTATTATGTATCATTCCCCTTCATGCACCTGCAGGTCCCCTCTCCAAATCGTATGATGGAACCAATTTCCGTCATTTACGTATTCCGTATTATTTTACCCTCCTTCCCAACTGTATCCACCTTCTCCCTGCACAATAATTACTTCCCCTGTCACATTTCTAACACCGAAACTGTTTATGCATTCTTCATAAATACTAATCGTGCCGATTACTATATTTCTTACCCTATCCAGACACTAAATACACTCATACTTCTCTTAGGGCCATCCTCAGTAACCTGAATGCCTATTTGCCATAGTTTGTATTGTGTCCGGATAGGTCTTTTCTATAATCGCGCTTATTCCCCATCATGCTTTTCCACTTACATCACCAGGTCTATAATTATCGACATTTTATATCTGCTAGTTATGTTACAAGTATTACGATTCCTAATTCACACGCTACGAGTTGCAAATAAACTGAAACATTACTTCTATTACAGTTTCAGACATGTTCTAAGTGTAGTAAAGAATGTTCTATCTCCTTCTTCTAACTTATGTATCTCTTTTCTATTAATCAAGCTGCTGCTCCTTCTCTGTGGCGATATTGAATGTAATCCTGGGCCCCAAGAGTCCGAGTCCGATTTATCATCCATCTCTTCATGTTCGTCCAATTTTACAACATTGTTTAATGAAGCTAAGTACGCTTTTGTTCACCTTAACGTACAGAGTATTAAGCAGAAATACGACATACTATATAGCGAACTATACAATCTCGATATTCTATCGTTTTCTGAAACCTGGCTCACTCCCGATGATACTGCTTCAGACTCCGACTTTCCCGGGTTCTCTTCTCCTTATTGTTACTGTAGACCAAATAGACAAGGAGGGGGAGTGTCTGTATATGTCAGTAACAACTTATCGTCAAAATGTAGACCCGATCTAGAACTACCCTCTATTGAATGTGTATGGCTAGAACTTAATTTAGCTGGAAAACCTACTTTATATGTAACGTTTTATAGACCCACAAACGCCCCTGTCTCTTGCTGGGATCACATTGCCCATTCTATTGAACTTGCATTTAACACTGGAATTTCCAATATTATAATTACTGGCGACTTCAATGCAAATCTCTTAAGCGATAACAACCACTCCACACATCTTCGTAACTTACTAACTACTTTAAACCTCACGCAGAGCGTCGCGAGCCCCACCTTCTTCACTGAATCATCCTCCTCCCTCCTTGATATAGTATGTGCTACCGATCCATCATTAGTTAACATTTGTCATGTTGGCGACAGCTTTCTCGACCAACCTTCGAGATACCACTGTCCTATTTATGGTGGTATCAATATATCTAAACCTACCCAAAAATGTTTTAAACGCAGTATATGGCTATACGACCATGGTGACTACAATGATTATAGAGATAGACTTTCTCAAATCGACTGAGACACTATATTTTTTTTATGCTGACATTGGCAAAAGCACAAACCAACTTACCGATATTATACTCAGTACAGCCAAAAGTGTATACAATTCAAGACTATAACCGTAAGAAATAATTCCCCTGCATGGTTAACCAACATGGTAAGGAGAATGATACGCAAAAGAAAATACCTACATCGTAAAGCTAAACGATCTGGAAATGAAGACGATTGGGATAATTTTAGAAAACTCCGAAATCTATGTGTTAATGTTATTCGTAAATCCAAAAGTAATTACTTTAATAAACTCTATAATAAGTTAAACAATAATACAACACTAGTGCAAGGGATTGGTGGAAAATTGTAAATAACTTCATTTCTAACTCTTTTTAAAAAAAGCTCAATTCCCCCTATCACTGTAAACAATAGCATTATATATGACGATCTGGAAAAAGCTGATGCATTCAACAATTTCTTCTCTCAATCAACCATTAATGACACAAATATTCACCCTCCTAACCTATTTCAACCTCCTCACACCCTTACTTACATTGTTATCTCTCGACAAGACGTTCTCGACGCAATACACTCTCTAAACACCAGAAAGGCGGCTGGTCCTGACTTGATAAGTCCTCGATTGGTAAAGGAAGCCGCCGATATTTTAAGTTACCTTCTACAACTATTGTTTAACCTGTCACTTACCTCATCTACATTTCCGTCTCCCTGGAGAAAAGCACATGTCACACATGTTTTTAAAAAAGATGACCTCTCTGTTATCAGTAACTACCGTCCAATATCTTTATTGTCTATTATTGGCAAATTAATGGAAAGATGTGTATATAAATATGTCTACAATTTCCTTATCGATAAATCACTTCTAACCCCGTACAAATCTGGCTTCAGATCTGGTGATTCGACCATCAATCAACTTCTATCAATTTAAGGGTAACGAAATCAGATTGATATTCTGTGACATAAGCAAGGCGTTTGACCGGGTTTGGCATCGAGGCCTACTATCCAAATTAAAATCCTTCGGAATAACTGGAAATCTCTTTTAATCGTTGCCAGTGTAGTTATCAACGGTAAGCAATCCAACTTAGCCTATATTACAGCGGGTGTTCCGCAAGGTTCAATCCTTGGCCCACTATTTTTCTTAATTTTCATAAATGACATTGTTAATAACATTAGCTGTGCCATAAAACTGTTTGCTGATGACACATCTCTGTATGTCATCGTTGAATCTCCACATCTTAGCGCTAACCTGTTAAATGATAACCTTAGTAAAATTAATGAATGGTCTAAAATATGGCTTGTTAACTTTAGCCCTTCTAAAACTCTAACAATGATCGTAAGCAAAAAAACGAACAAACCGATCCACCCCTCCCTATTCATGAATAATACCATACTTACGGAAGTCACTTCACACATACATCTAGGTATCACACTCTCAGCTAACGGAAACTGGACTGATCATTTACAGCACATTATAAGTAAAGCCTCTAAAAAACTTGCTGTCGTTAGAAATCTCAAATTTAGCATTGATCGGAAATCCCTTCAAACTTTATACTGTTCATTTATTAAACCTTTACTAGAATATGGAGACATTGTCTGGGACAATATAACATTAGGCCAAAGTAATTATTGGAGAGTATTCAACTTGAAGCTGCTAGGATAATTACCGGGGCCACAAAACTTCTGGTTTGGATACTCTTGTTAACAGAAGAAGAAAACATAAAATTATTAAATTTCATCAGATTGTTCATGACCAATGTCCTACCTACTTAACAAACTTGCTTCCAGCTCGCCACTCCAATATCCACTCCTACAACACAAGAAGAGCCGACTCCTTCAAACTAATTCCCTGACAAACTAATCTCTTCAAAGACTCTTTCTTTCCCTCTTCTGTTGTTCTGTCGAACGCACTCCCTGAGGTCATAAAAACTAACCCCTCTATTATTAATCTTAAAAAATTCATCAATGCTGGCACTGAAACCGTACCCCTATATTACTATCGTTGTAAAACTAGACACAGTCAGATTCACCACGCACGACTCAGGATGCATTGTAGTTCTTTGAACAGTCATTTATATATACACAATCTAGTTAACAGTCCCCTGTGTTCATGCAACTTATCTGACGAAACTACAGAGCACTTTCTTCTTCACTGTCCAAACTACCAGCATATCAGAATTCAATGTTTTAGAAACTTACCTCCCGACTGCAATGTTAACATTTTATTTAAGAAATAATTAACGATGATTCGTGTATTATTGCAGGATATACAACGAGGACGAGGATATTTTGCAATTAAATTGATAACGAAGGCCGCAGGCCTGAGTTATTAATTAAAATTGCAAAATATCCGAGTCCGAGTTGTATATCCTGCAACAATACACGAGTCAAAGTTGATTATTTCTATTCTACCATGTACTGTTTAGTTCTGAGATCGACCTCTTTCTAATAGAAAAACAGCAAAGAAACCCCGGGAAAACCTTATTTCTTGAGTATTGCATTATTTGTTGATGAAATACAGGCAATACAGTACTACGATCAAAAGCATCTATCATATGGCATTGATTTTGAAAATTAAAAAAAAAAGAATAAATTAAAAAAGAAAAAGAAAAAAAGAGGGGGGCCTCCATAGGATTCGAACTCGCGTCGTGATAAAAATGTATTGAAAGACTAACCCATTAGCTCACTCGACTATAGTAACCTTTTATGAAACAGGTGAATTTTAGATATATAAAAGTGTAACAGCCGTGACTCACGAGCGTGTATTATTGGCACGAGCGTGTATTATTGGAAAATAATACATGGTTTTAAACCAATCAAAACTGGCGTTGCATAGCAAACATGGTAGAATATATGGTAACCCTGATATGCCAGACCAGTATAACGAAAATATCTTTGATATTGTTCAAACATTTATTACACACTCTAAAAGATTCTAGAGTCACTGGTACATGTCTAACATCACATTATAATGTGTGCTTTTTTATATGCGCAATATCTATACGTACCGAAAACACCATACGATTCCATACCACAGACCTGGTTACCGTTATAAGGTTGTAAGGTTGTAATACAATTATTTTGGTTAATACATGTGCAAATATATTTATATATATATATTAACAAAATAATCCTATCGGTAAATCCATGTAACAGTTTCCTCTTCTCAACCCCACACGCTTTCCTCCCCTCCCCCGCACCCCCTCACTACCTGTATTAATTAATGTAGTCCACTTTGTCAGTACCGTCATTTTGCCAATATGTTACAACTTATGGAGACAGATTAATATAAGTACACTGTACTTGTTTCTGAATCCGACCATTTTCATTTATGTTGCTGTACTACATGTTGTATTGAATCACAAATAAAATAAAATTTAAGCTAAATGTCTATTTGGTCGATTTCGTGTCCTCAGTAAAGAAAACCAAATCATCTCTCTGACACCCATAGAGAGTGTAATATTTTGTGTATTCGTATATTATTACCCTTTGTTTGTGTAGATATATAATTAGTTTTGCTTGGCAGCTTTGTCTACGAAAATCCCCCTATTTATTTTTTTTTAATTTCGCTTGAACCTACAGCCATATAGTCAAAATATTTTTATAAGTAACGATCGCAATTGATTTTACAACAGTTTAATTTTCGTTTAATGTTAAGATGTTTTTAAGAAATAAATTTGGTGTTTAAAATAAGAATATATCCATTAAATATTGAAATATCTAGCATGAGGCGTATGTGATAATGTTGGTCTATAACTGTCGTCTCGTTAACAGGTAAATGGTTCATTGTAATAACCGATCGCCTATAGCGCATTGCGTAACTTTTCGTTTCCTAATAATTGATAATTACTTAACAACATTTAGGACACGTCCAGCACAGTATTTAAACGAAGGTTCGACTTTATTACACTAAAGGATCCGCACACGACAAGCTTGGTGCCAAAGATCTGTTCACAGCAAGCTTGGTGCCAAAGATCTGTTCACAGCAAGCTTGGTGCCAAAGATCTGTTCACAGCAAGCTTGGTGCCAAAGATCTGTTCACAGCAAGCTTGGTGCCAAAGATCTGTTCACAGCAAGCTTGGGTAATAAGATCCGCTTTCGTTTAGACAGAATGTTGACTCCCAAGCTTCTCCAGTAAACCTCGTGTGGCATGACGGCCTGAAACAGTGTGAATACGTCAGCGACGATGCTAGTTGCAGTGAGTATGCTAATACTGATAACGAAGTATTCATCATACCTGTGCATATGTTTACATTAACTTTTTTTTCACTGCTTAAACAAGTTTATTTTTGTTGTCTTTATTAATGTTTTATTTTGATGTCACTGTTGACAGTTTAGTTTATAGTATTGTTTGACACTTTGCTTTGTTGTCTTAGTTGACAGTTTATTTGTTGTCTTTGTTGACAGTTTATTTTGTAGTATTTTTTGACATTTTACTTTTTAGTATTTGTTGACATTTTTATTTTGTCTTCATTGGGTTAATTTTGTTTTGTCTCTGCTGACAGTTTATTTTGTTTTCTTTATTTGACAGTTTTTTTTGATGTTTTTGTTAACAGTTTATTTTGTTGTCTTTGTTGACAGTTTATTTTGTTGTCTTTGTTGACAGTTTATTTTGTTGTCTTTGTTGACAGTTTATTTTGTTGTATTTGTTGACAGTTTATTTTGTTGTTTTTGTTTACAGTTTATTTTGTTGTCTTTGTTAACAGTTTATTTTGTTGTCAGTTTATTTTGTTGTCTTTGTTAACAGTTTATTTTGTTGTATTTGTTTAGTTTATTTTGTTGTTTTTGTTTACAGTTTATTTTGTTGTCTTTGTTGACAGTTTATTTTGTTGTCTTTGTTGACAGTTTATTTTGTTGTCTTTGTTGACAGTTTATTTTGTTGTATTTGTTTACAGTTTCTTTTGTTGTATTTGTTGACAGTTTCTTTTGTTGTCTTTGTTGACAGTTTATTTTGTTGTATTTGTTTAGTTTATTTTGTTGTCTTTGTTGACAGTTTATTTTGTTGTCTTTGTTGACAGTTTATTTTGTTGTCTTTGTTGACAGTTTATTTTGTTGTCTTTGTTAACAGTTTATTTTATTGTCTTTGTTGACAGTTTATTTTGTTGTCTTTGTTGACAGTTTATTTTGGTGTCTTTGTTGACAGTTTATTTTGTTGTCTTTGTTGACAGTTTATTTTGTTGTCTTTGTTGACAGTTTATTTTGTTGTATTTGTTGACAGTTTATTTTGTTGTTTTTGTTTACAGTTTATTTTGTTGTCTTTGTTAACAGTTTATTTTGTTGTCAGTTTATTTTGTTGTCTTTGTTAACAATTTATTTTGTTGTATTTGTTTAGTTTATTTTGTTGTTTTTGTTTACAGTTTATTTTGTTGTCTTTGTTGACAGTTTATTTTGTTGTCTTTGTTGACAGTTTATTTTGTTGTCTTTGTTGACAGTTTATTTTGTTGTATTTGTTTAGTTTATTTTGTTGTCTTTGTTGACAGTTTATTTTGTTGTCTTTGTTGACAGTTTATTTTGTTGTCTTTGTTAACAGTTTATTTTGTTGTTTTTGTTGACAGTTTATTTTGTTGTCTTTGTTAACAGTTTATTTTGTTGTCTTTGTTGACAGTTTATTTTGTTGTTTTTGTTAACAGTTTATTTTGTTGTCTTTGTTGACAGTTTATTTTGTTGTATTTGTTTACAGTTTATTTTGTTGTTTTTGTTTACAGTTTATTTTGTTGTCTTTGTTGACAGTTTATTTTGTTGTATTTGTTAACAGTTTATTTTGTTGTTTTGTTGACAGTTTATTTTGTTGTCTTTGTTGACAGTTTATTTTGTTGTTTTTGTTGACAGTTTATTTTGTTGTTTTTGTTGACAGTTTATTTTGTTGTCTTTGTTGACAGTTTATTTTGTTGTATTTGTTGACAGTTTATTTTGTTGTTTTTGTTAACAGTTTATTTTGTTGTCTTTGTTGACAGTTTATTTTGTTGTTTTTGTTGACAGTTTATTTGGTTGTTTTTGTTAACAGTTTATTTTGTTGTCTTTGTTTACAGTTTATTTTGTTGTATTTGTTGACAGTTTATTTTGTTGTCTTTGTTGACAGTTTATTTTGTTGTCTTTGTTAACAGTTTATTTTGTTGTCTTTGTTGACAGTTTATTTTGTTGTCTTTGTTGACAGTTTATTTTGTTGTCTTTGTTGACAGTTTATTTGTTGTCTTTGTTGACAGTTTATTTTGTTGTTTTTGTTTAGTTTATTTTGCTGTTTTTATTAACAGTTTATTTTGTTGTCTTTGTTGACAGTTTATTTTGTTGTCTTTGTTGACAGTTTATTTTGTTGTATTTGTTGACAGTTTATTTTGTTGTCTTTGTTGACAGTTTATTTTGTTGTATTTGTTGACAGTTTATTTTGTTGTATTTGTTTACAGTTTATTTTGTTGTTTTTGTTGACAGTTTATTTTGTTGTCTTTGTTTACAGTTTATTTTGTTGTCTTTGTTGACAGTTTATTTTGTTGTCTTTGTTGACAGTTTATTTTGTTGTATTTGTTGACAGTTTATTTTGTTGTATTTGTTTACAGTTTATTTTGTTGTTTTTGTTGACAGTTTATTTTGTTGTATTTGTTTACAGTTTATTTTGTTGTCTTTGTTGACAGTTTATTTTGTTGTATTTGTTTACAGTTTATTTTGTTGTTTTTGTTTAGTTTATTTTGTTGTCTTTGTTAACAGTTTATTTTGTTGTATTTGTTGACAGTTTATTTTGTTGTATTTGTTTACAGTTTATTTTGTTGTTTTTGTTGACAGTTTATTTTGTTGTCTTTGTTGACAGTTTATTTTGTTGTTTTTGTTAACAGTTTATTTTGTTGTTTTTGTTAACAGTTTATTTTGTTGTATTTGTTTACAGTTTATTTTATGTTGCCTTTGCTGATAGTTTATTTTGTTGTATTTGTTTACAGTTTATTTTGTTGTCTTTGTTGACAGTTTATTTTGTTGTATTTGTTTACAGTTTATTTTGTTGTTTTTGTTTAGTTTATTTTGTTGTCTTTGTTAACAGTTTATTTTGTTGTATTTGTTGACAGTTTATTTTGTTGTATTTGTTTACAGTTTATTTTGTTGTTTTTGTTGACAGTTTATTTTGTTGTTTTTGTTAACAGTTTATTTTGTTGTTTTTGTTAACAGTTTATTTTGTTGTATTTGTTTACAGTTTATTTTATGTTGCCTTTGCTGATAGTTTATTTTGTTGTCTTTGTTGACAGTTTATTTTGTTGTTTTTGTTGACAGTTTATTTTGTTGTTTTTGTTAACAGTTTATTTTGTTGTCTTTGTTGACAGTTTATTTTGTTGTCTTTGTTGACAGTTTATTTTGTTGTATTTGTTAACAGTTTATTTTGTTGTATTTGTTACAGTTTATTTTGTTGTATTTGTTGACAGTTTATTTTGTTGTTTTTGTTAACAGTTTATTTTCTTGTATTTGTTTACAGTTTATTTTGTTGTATTTGTTGATAGTTTATTTTATGTTGCCTTTGCTGATAGTTTATTTTATGTTGCCTTTGTGCTTATATCCCCACTTTGAAAAAATACAATATTTGTATCATATTATATTAAATATCACGAGAAAAAAATTCAACTACGAAGATTTGTTTTCATATACAAATTAATTTAATATCCCCAGTTAAAAAGATACAAAGATATTTTTGAGAATGCGTAATAAGATAAGTATACCTTCCATAATGATGTTTGGGGCCGTATAATGGAATCGGCCTGTCTGTCTGTCCGCCTGCCTGTCCGTCTGTCTGTCCGTCTTTCGTCCCATAATGTCCCATAATGTCCGGACAACTCATACTAAAGTACTGTTCAATTTAGTTCAACAAAACTTGGTATGCATGTTCAGTTTATCATGTAGTTGCGCATCCCGATTTTTTTTACATTTTTCAAAATGGCCGCCGGCTTTTCATTGGTTGAAGCTTATAAGTTATCCCTCGGGATACAAATCTAGTTTAGAATTATAAAAATAGAATCACAATTACTCGCTACTTTCGTGAGCTTAGTATATCGACTATGCCATGTAAATCATTATTCATATATTTTTTATATTATAGACAACCCTCCCCCTTTCTCTTGTGTGGGACGCCCGAGTGGTAACTATGCCTACCCAGGTGACTGTAGCAAATTCTACACGTGTTCCAACGAACACAAATGGGCCATGGATTGTCCAGCCACGACCCACTTTGATGTTTCGCTCAAGGTATGCAACCACGTCGTGGACGCGAGTTGCGTCATTTAGCATGTAACTCGGGTCGTGCTAATACCTCGACAAACGTTTCACCAACATGTATTCATTGTACCTTGAATATTAAATAAACTTATCTCTAATTTTATTTTGTTTCAGTTCTATTTTTAGTAGGGGACGATTCCTCGACTCACGTTGTATTCTAAGTCAAATGTTGTTGTTGTTTTTTTTTTGTTTTTGTTTTATTAGTTTGGATTGAAGATTGTAAGGGTTACACAAACACTTTCTTTGGACACGATACCGTCATCCAAAAACGACAAAAATCATTTGATAAGGGTTACACAAACACTTTCTTCTTTGGACACGAAATCGTCAACCAACAACGACAAAAATCATTTGGTAAGGGTTGGTAAGGGTTACACGAACACTTTCTTTGGACACGAAACCGTCAACCAACAACGACAAAATCCATTTGATAAGGGCTACACAAACACTTTCTTTGGACATGAAACCGTCAACCAACAACGACAAAAATCATTTGTCGAGTCACCCTGAGATAAGTATCATAAGCCACAGGGACTTGAGACTTAGTTACAGTCTACATGTATTTGGACCTCCCCTAGTGTGTATCACAGGGACTTAGGAATTAGTTACAGGCTACATGTATTTGGACCACCCCTAGTGTGTATCACAGGGACTTGAGAATTAGTTACAGTCTACATGTATTTGGACCACCCCTAGACATGACCTTTCACAATTATGTCATGTCATGTAGTAAGAATTTATCTATGTTATGTTATGTTATGTTTGTGATGTTTAAATAAGACACACTTTAAAAAACAAAATTACGGAGCCCCCGAAGGGACATGGTAATATATTTACCAATCTGTGCGCACGTTTTAGTAATCTTTGCGCACGTTTTCGTTATCTGTGCACACAGATTGCCAATCTGTGCGCACGTTTTAGTAATCTGTGCGCACGTTTTCGTAATCTGCGCACGTTTTAGTTATCTGTGCCCTCGTTTTCGTTATCTGTGCGCTCGTTTTCGTAATCTGTACACTCGTTTTCGTAATCTGTGCGCACGTTGACAATCTGTGCGCACGTTGACAATCTGTGCGCACGTTTTCGTTATCTGTGCGCTCGTTTTCGTAATTTGTGCGCACGTTTTCGTAATCTGTGCACACAGATTGTCAATCTGTGCGCTCGTTTTCGCAATCTGTGCGCACGGATTGTCAATCTGTCGACATCAGTTTGTAATCTGTTGGTCATGTGTACGAGTTACCAAGATTACATATTTTTCTTATTTCTGGTGTTTTTTTAGTATTCTTGTTCTTTTTATTATTTCCACAAAGTCTCGAGAACGAACATAGCTACGTATTTGAGTATGTTATAGACAACTACGGGCTCATGGCACACGAAGGTTATCTCGTTCGTAACGGTCAAGGTCAAGGTCACAGAGCTATAAAACGATTTAAAAAAAAAGATTTTTTTCACGTCCATAATTTCCAAACCGCTCGTTGTACAGCATCCACAAATAATTATTTTGTTTTCTCATGTCATGTTATCAGAGATTATGTCAAGGTTAGGAGTTCGCTACTGGGTCAAACAAAGGTCAAAAATAAAATCGTGTACGAGAGAGCATGGTCTAACTAAGGAAAAATGCTAAGTTTCAAGGGCATAGCATCAAAAATGGCGAAGATGTGGCACTCTGATCAATTTCCCACAAAAACTCAAGTTTCAGCGCCTTTAATATTTCACATAGACTTCATTTTTCACTCAAATGTAGTATGGGATGACGGGTACAAAATATATTGGTTTGGTTGACTTTGACCTACTTTCAATGTCTCTGTGCAGTATCAAAATATTGTTGATTTTCCCGCCAAAAATTAAGGATGTTTCAGTTCCTTTCATATTTCACACACAGACTTGAAATTTCCTACGAATATCGCATGATATAATGGCTACACAAGTTATGCCTGGTCATTGACCTTGATCTTCATTCAAGGTCACACGCTTCACATAATTATGTTGAAGCATTAAAACAGCACTTTCCTCTATAACCAGAAAGCGCAGAAACCTTATAAAGGGTCTATGGCATGTTAGGTCAATGTTCTACTAAGTTTGTTCAAGTGAATGACCTTGACCTACATCCAAGGTCACACGTGTAAAATATGTTAAAACTTTTAATAACCAGGAGGCTTATACACCAAGCTTTGTGTCTGTAGGGTTACAAAGCATGTTACAATTGATGACCTTGACCTTCATTCGAGGTCATAGGGGTAAAATATGTATGTGGGCCTACACATGTTACCTACACGAATGTTATGTATATCGTATACAAAAATGGTTAATATGAGTAGTTGCAGGAAACGAACAAAAGCGAACATCATTCCGAGACCATGTCTTTGTTTAAGTTCATAATAGGAATCCCGTAAAGACCTGTTGCAGCTATATAGTGATTTTGGCCCACAGAGCTTTTTCATTAAAAATGATTGATTCATCAAATATGATCAATTCCTCATAACTTTTTGACATTTGAAAACCATTTTCTCATTTGGCCAACAGGTGGCGCTTTAGTCAATAGCATATACCAGATGGCAGCATGACCCGTCAATAACAGCTAAAAAAATGTATAAATTCAGACAAAATGTTGACATCTATACACTCTTTTTGAAGCCTAATCTTGTGCACTTACGAACACGTAACAACTATATAAAAAGTGTATTTCATTTTTATGTGAGAACAATTCAAAATATAAAGACAGCTCTTTTTGCGAATTAGACCTATACTAAAATCCATTTATTCAACAATGTTCCTATTTTAGTGCAGACAACTTTTTACTTTTAAAAACATCTTTACCAATCATATAAACAAATGCCAAAATTTTGTATAGCTAAACCCCTGGCCATTGAGCCAGTTTTTCAATTCAAAGATGCATTACCCCTATTTTTTTAGTATATCAAAGTACTGGAAGTACTGAGAGTCAATACGGGATTTTTCTCATGCTACAGTTTCGAGTGAAAATGTCTACTTTTATTGCATATAAAGTGCCTCTTGAATGATGTTTTGTTGATTTATGAATTATTTTATTATGTACGCATTCTTAACATCAGATATCAGGTGTCTATGATATATCTCCGTTCACTTTTAAGTACAAATGCAAACAATGTACACATTGCACACCACATTATACCTCTCTTCTCTTTACAAATACCATGAGCACCATACCCATTTTACTAAAAAGCAGTATGATAAAAAGATATTGTCAGTACAGGTTAAATTTCATGTTGGTGGTGCTCAGAATTATGATTTTTGAAGGAAAAACATATGATTTGAACTGTAGCAAAGATGGCTAGTTGAGTAGTGATATGTATTCATAGAAGGTTCATATATAGAACCACGGAGGAAGTTCAGGGAAGCGGTTACAACCTTTACGAGTGTTGCAATGATGTCAATGAAGTGGTTAGATGAGAATTCTGTCTGAAAGAATTTAAATTTCTTAAATCTTGCGTGATAGCTCTCAACAACCCATCTCGTTTTTGTGATGCATCTATCAGTGTTCGCTTCAAGAGAAGCATGCTGGCTCTTTCCTGGCTGGAGAAAGGATGGCATGTGATGTCCATATCCCACTTCAGAGATGTCTTTCAGAACATCCCTGAATCCACGATCTACGATGATATGGTCCTCTGGCTGCAGGAGAGGATTCAGGCTTTCAATTCCGTCAAGGATTTTCTTGGTTATTGTGGCGTCATTTTCACTCCCAAAAAATGGCCCAACCGTGTCCAAGACGTATCCATCTGGGAAAACTACACTCATAAATTTAATATAGTTTCTTTTTCTGCCTGCAGTAATTTTTTCTTTGAAACTCGTGATCGCCACTCTTTCCAATATAGATGTACGTTCCATCTAAAACAACTGTGACATTATCACTAAAGAAAAGTATTGGTGAATGCAGTGTTATGGTTGATGGCGTTTTCTCTAGAAATATGTTCAGATCCCAGATACAAGGGAACAACTGTCGCCTCGAGAGATTGAGCAACATTGTGGAATATGCTACTGACACTGGATTTATGCAGGATGAATAGGGATGCCAACTGTGTATAGGATATGCCCGTTTTGAGTTTGACCCAAAACAAGAGGAGACAATCTTCTGTTGACAAACACTGGGAAGATATTAGATGTTCACATCGGCTATGAAGCTCTTGCAGCTGCTCCATGTTCCACCCAGTCCAAGCCAGACAGTCTTGGTCATCCATATTTTTCAGATTGAAAGGAAAGGATGTCTTTCCACTACCAAGTTGGTACGATAATCTCAGAAGATCATTGATCACCTCTTCATGTTTATCTGGAAGATAGAGTAACAACTTTTCCCTTCCAGCAGCAGAAATTTCAAAATAAGGATCCAAGTCTTTCCCAATAAAGTGGTCTGCGCATGATCTCGCAGACTTAGAGTCCCATATCCTGTGAAACAAGATCAATTGGAACATTTCCTGTGAGAGGATGGAGTGAAAAAGAGGTCATCAACCGTAGGACAGATTGAGACACTTTCTTCCTCAACATGATTGCAGTTGCTCTTCTTAGACTCATATGTCTTTGAGTCATCTACCATGGGCTCTGACCTTGGACGCTTCCTTAAATATCTAGTATAACACTTTAGGCACATCTTTGCCTCCCCAACATCAGTTGTTCCAATACCATCAGCTTCCAACAGGGGTTTCATCCATTCTTGTACATATCGAGAATATCTTTTATCGCCAACTGCATATTTGTATTTCAATGAGGTTTTGCAGTTTAAACCAATGCATTTAGCTTCCATTGTGAATAAGGTATTGTGATAAGGCAGTGAAATTGTTTTTTCTTTTTATGATGATTGCAACTAATTATTGAAATTTTCACCAGTATGTATCAGAATAAAAGACAAATATGCATATGGAATGCCTACATATTTTATACAACATTAAGAACTCTTGTTCTTAAACATATAGATAAATAACGTCATTTTTTATCCGATTATCAAAAGATTTGCACACTCCGTCTCAGT
>NW_022979492.1:0-124299 GCF_902652985.1 Pecten maximus
TTTGTGTGGTTTGTTTTTGTTTAACGTCCTATTAACAGCCAACTCATAAACATTTGGTCAGATGTATACTATGTAGTGGTTACATTTCGAGGGCGCAACTTCCCCAGCACAAATTTAACACGTAGAATTTTCTGTATTCGGGGACTGCTTAATTACGTACACCAGGATCAGTACTTGGTGCTGGAATGGGCTTTTCCTTCCCCTAGGCTATCGGGACCTCTACCCCTCTTAGGGTTTAAGGTGATCTACATGGACAGTAGCTGGCTGGGAAATAGGGATTTTTGAATCAGATAGGTTACATTAGTGAATTTCCTCAAGACCTTATATGAACCTGTCCAGCCTTGTCCTAGCACAGGCGTCTGAAGTTCTGACAGTAAACTGAGATATAATACCATAGAAAAAAATCTCAGTTTACTGTCAGAACTTCAGACGCCTGTGGTCCTAGTTGACAAACAACTGCGGGTAGATACCACCGCCACACAAAATCACCCACTACAAAGGTTCTAGGTTTTAACCTTCTATCAAAATAATTCACCTGTCTCGTAGCAGCTATCCCCAAATGTGTGTGTGCCACTTCGAAAGATTGTCGCATTGACTGCTGTAACTAGGCCACATACTTGCTCGGGCAATACTCGAGGTCATTTCAGGTACCCTTACCATTACGTCCTATGGGCAAGATGTTTCCCTCCCTAACATTAATATGTTGGGACTATATCCAGTACTTGAATGACCTGTAGTGGCCCTACAGCCCATCAATACAAATGTGAAGTAGTCACCCCAGTCCTGATTGAGATGAGAGCAGCTGTATCAAGGCCCTGTTAAACCTTTCTACTAAGCTGTCTATATCTAGTTTCTCAGCCACTCATTTAAACAATTCACTTTCAAACTCTTGTCCTCCATCACAAGGAATCTGTTTACGTACTCCAAAACGACTGAAAAAGTCTGTGCATAGTTTGTCTGATACAGTGAGGGCAGTATGGTCAGGGGTAGCAAAAGCCTCCACCCACTTTGTAAAATAATCACTCAGTACAATATTATAGCGATGCTTGTTGTTTGTTTCAGATATACCTCCTAAAATGTCAATGGCTATCCTATCCATGGGCCTATGTACTTGAGCTATGGAAGTACTGAGAGTCTCCATGTGCGAAAATATTCCATGATATTTGTCACTTGCATTTATATATAGAACTTAGAAACATGAGTCACGAAGGGAGACATGATATATATATACATACATACAACACTCGACGATGATCTGCCACATTATGTCGGTAACAGGCTGTTTAATTTTCAATGTATGTGATGTGATCCTTTGTAATTTATGATATATACAGTCGTATCTATATCTAATCAATTTACATCACTGACAATGTACATGATACAGGACCAATGTTTTGGAATTAGATAGCCTGTGACCTTAGGTTGCGGTCGCGCCAAACATTGTGTTAATAATTAAATTACTCGTACCCATAATCGCCTAGCCGGAGATATTTTAAAAATAGGCATGCAGCTTATCAAATCTCTTCACCGATTAAAAAAAACTCTTACAGTCATGGTCATTTAGTGACAAATCATATGTTGATATTCAAATTACTGCAAAAACATGAACGACTTGTTAATCTTTAACCTGTGCCGTTGGAAGATTTTAGAAGTTCCTTAATACTAATGAAATAATTATGAACATTAAAAATAATGACAGGTCTGTATCCAATTTTCCATCAAAATTTGCCAGTAAGAAAAATCAAAGTTTTGTCGTCGAAAGAGTCTGTCCAGGGAGTTACGTGGCCGTTGGCCTCCTGTTTAAGTTATATTTTGCACCGCGTGTTTAGTGGTCAGCTAACAAACAGCATAACTTATCTATGGTAACGTCTATTGTCATTATATAAGTTTAACACAAATATATATAAAGTTGTTAACAACAGACAGCTGCTAGTCTAGTGAGGTGGGTTAAAATGTCCCCTGCCACTCCTTTTTGCGTGTCAATTATCCTGCATAGGATCTACAGCTACAGCTGTTCATCTATATGTGTGTTTGTAATCACCATTCATAGACCGGAACATATATCCTGTCATCAAGCACATGCATTCCTTCTGAATGGCTCATTCAATTTAGGTATTGTGACTTTTTATTGATATTTGTTCGGTTATAACTTTCATCATTGTAAGATAAATCAAAGCAGGCAACAGCTAATCTAGCTGTCCTACAAAATTTGGAGTTTGTATAGCAAATCTAAAGAATAGGAAGAAAACATACTAAGCGAACGGTAAGAAACGTTCTTCCACCCGAGAGCCGTCTGGGTATTTAGCCTCCTGTTACAATACATACGGTATTTAAAGGGTTTTAGACACAAAAAGGTTAAAGTTGTCTATAGGTTGGTTTTCTGAAAAGCCAGTCAAATTACCCTCACATTCCTGGGGTTGTGTATATACACGCTGAGATACAGGGCACAGCATGGGCCCATCTGGACAACTGACCTATATGCAAAATTTCATTCTGATAACGAGGTCGGCCAGCCTCCTACGTCACAGGTTCACTGCTGCCAGAGATGATAGTATAACTAACGTTATAAACACCCAAATGTGTGTCGCATTAAATCACTATTTACACACTATCTACCAAAGGTTTTGTGGTGTGGGAATACTTTACATTAATATATTGGGTTACAACAGTGAATTGGTTACATGTACTCCAGTGATGATCCCGTTATTCATTAAACAACTGTATTCAATTCAACTTTATTCCATAAGTTTTACAACTTATTGCATAAAATAGTATATAACATTAATGGACAAAGGCATCCACTCTTACATGATTTATAATTCAATAAGCTAATTTGTCAGATTTGTTACAGATAAACAGAGAAACAATCATTAAAAATGAATATATTCTAATTAAAATCTTGTAAAAAAATCTTTCCTTTAGTTTATTTGCTCGTGATAAATATTTTCCTAAATTGTTAAGTTCTTTTATATTTTCTACTTTGAGTAACTGAATACGTTTAAACATACTATAGTATTTAAAATGATATGTTTTAATCAAATCAGTACGAATGTCTGCGTAAAATTTTCACCACATCAAATACATTTCCTTCATAACCTTCATAAAACATTCGTTAAGGAAATTGTCAAGAAAGGACGTTCTTTGAATACATTACTGTAAAATTGATCAGAACAGTAACTGATTTCTTCAAACATTTACCCAAGACTGACAGTTCAAAGTTCCTGATTTAAATCAAGAATCCAAGGATCTTTAGTTTCCAACATGTCATCATAACATGCTTTGAGTAAAAAATTATCTGGACGCTTTAATTTCAACCAATATTTAAAAATTCTTGATTTCATATGTACAAAGGAAATCCTCAAAGTTCAATGTACAAAAAACCCATGTATCGTCTCAAATGAATAAAAATCAGTTCTGTGATTACGTACTATCTAATTAAATTACATCAGGATGAGGCAACTGTATTTCAAACTACTGCATTTTTATCAAATCTTTATCTTGCAAAATTAAGAAATGGATATTTTTATGTTAACATTACGTCAGGAAAGGGTAAAACATGTTCTTAAAAGTGTACAAAATCTTATCAAATTATGCCAAAAATAAAATGGTTAACAAGGCTAGGAAAATCATCACCGTAAAAAGACTGCACAAGTGAGATCATTTTGTCACCTCACTGTATAGTAGACCAGAGATGTATATATCATATATGTGATATTTACATCTCTGAGTAGACCTATAGTGTATATGCCATTGTTTGAGTTTTTAAAATAAAAAAAAATAAATAAAAAGATGACATGTGATATTAGTAAATTACCAAGGTTATGATATTGTCCGCTGGTCTACTATTTTGATTATACAATTACAGACATGAGGTGTGGAATGAAAATCTAAACATGTAAGATGATAAAATCAGGACATTCACTGTCATTGCTTTCAATGTTTACAAAATAATATGGGGCTCTTTGAAGTTTCCCTCTATAAATGCATATAACAAGGCAGCTTCTACAGCCTAGTGATACTGGTGAGGTGAACCAGATGACGCGTCAGGACCACGTGACCACCTAGCTCATTAAATTTTTTCAGCCAGCAGCAATATCCCCCTACTGGCCTAAAATAGATAAACAGCTTTGTAAGGCGAGGTAAAACCTGTGTCAGCCAACATTTACGGGGTCGGGCTAACAGAAAATGGAAAAATACCTTATGTGTCCAAAACCCTTTAAGCCTTGCGTCAAGAGACATGGTTTAAATATAGCGCCTATTATAAATCTGTCCAGCGCCTTATATGCTATGTTTCGAAAACGAAAACGTGAAATTTTTAAAGTACTATATAGTCATTCAACACTATTTGTTTCAACATCAAATTATAGCTCTCGCTTTGGAAGTGCGCTGAGAGGATGTCTCATCTACGAGTAAGACTCGTTATATAGGGATAGTGGATATATGTATCCAAAACGAAACAATCTAAGATCAACAAATTCCAGCAGTGTCGTCTGCTCCATGACGTTTACCAACAAATCAAATTTCAACAACGTTAATCTTTTCGATTTTAAGCAATCGTTCTAACACGATAACATTTGGTTGCACAGACTACCTGCACTATAAGGTCAGAGACATAAAGGTAAATACAGACCCTCTGTTTGTCTGCTAAAATGTCGTCTGATTTTACTGTACTGGCTTGGGTCGATTATATTTTTATAGAATTATTGGTAGGAATTAACATTTCTTCACACTGACGAAGTCTTGCATTCTCCAAAAGAATCTACTTATATTTTAACATTTAAACTCAATTACCCATCCTGAATGATATTCAATCCTCTCGAATTGATCACAACTAGACTAACTGTCAAAGAATCTTTTGAAAACAACTTGCAATGGAAAATTGGTAATTAAGTATTTAATGTTATCCTTATAATTATTTTTAAATCAAATCCATGTGTATCTATAGCAGACAAATATCAAAATATTTCACGACATTTTTTTTTATTTTAGTGTTTGAAGTAATCTTCATTCTGTTTATACATCTCAATCAGGTGCCTGTCAAAATGGTTTAACTATTCAATCCGAGTATATTGCAACTGACACGAATTTATGTTTTTTTGTGTGTTTTGTCTGATGTTGTCAATGTTATGTAAAATGTGTATATTGCAATGTATGTACATGAATATGATACTGATGAGTCGGAAGACTCAAAGTCAATAAAGAACTTGGACATCGAAAAATAAGGAATGAGAAAATACTACACTTTCTTGTAGGCCAACCATACAACAAGATCTACGTCTATTACGTTTTCACAGATAGTTTTGTGATATCAAAACAACAAAATCATCCGGTTATATTCACCTTTTTGTTCTCTTATCTTTATTTTTTATCAACGATTTATCTTACATCGATCAAATTCCACTTGGGGTAAGAACACCTTCATCACGTTTAGTTTGACGGTTGATTTTAAGACTGACAAGCCAATCGTCAATGTAAAGTGACCAGAATCAGTTTTCTAAGTTTATATGATAGTTCGACAATACTACAACCAGAACATAAAGTTTGCTTCTTGTATTTGTAAGATGTGGTTCAGTTAAAAATGTGTCCTAAATTTAATTTCAGTATTCAATAATTACCTTTAGTAGCGTTTAACATAAAAAAAAATGGTGGGTGGCTTGGGTAGGTGGCATGGATGGGTGACCTGGGTAAGTGACTTAAATGAGTGGCCTGGGTCGGTAGTTTCGATGAATGGCTTCAATGGGGGATTTGGATGACTGGCTTGGAAAGGGACTTAGATGGGCGGCTTTGGTAAGTGACTTGGATTGGTGGCTTGGGTAGTTGGTTTGGATAAATGGCTTGGATGAGTGACTTTCTCTGGATGAGTGGTTTGGTTAGGTGGCTTAGATTAATGGCTTGGATGTGTGACTTGGATGAGTTGCTTGGGCTAACTATTACCCAGTGGACACAAAACGTTCGGAGAACGTCCGGAAAACGTCCTTTTCAGGTCACAACGTCCGGGACTTTCCTACAACGTTGTGAGAACGTTTCATGTCAAACGTTAGTACAACGTTAGCTTTTGACGTTGTAACAACGTTGTAACAAGGTTTTAATGTAAACTTTGTGTATTTGTTGTTAATTTTAAACGGCTTGCAAGTTTACACAAATGCCAAAGACATACCGAACGAAAACATCAAATTTCATGATAAATTTAATTATCTAATTGGCTCGAAATTTTATTTGTCAATAATGAATATGTTTAGATTAGTTTAAAAGCAATCTACGTCGCCTATAATGTGCCCTTATAATATAATATCGATCATTGATCCTTTCCTGATCCAATTTTGCTGTTAGACCTCCTTTTATGTGATCAAACTCGAACTTACGGGGTTACGATAACAAATCGGTGTTACCTCCCTTTATGTTGCAATATATATCCGTCAGAGGGCAATACAAACATTCACATTAATTTCAAAAACTTTTTTAAAACGACTTTAATTTCAGTTTTAACTGCATGAAAATATCATGCTTTGGTTGAAACCGATGCAATTTTTTTCGGGAAAAGAAATAGATAAAGAGAAGAAAAAACAGTATTGATATTTGCGCGGTAATTTTAACTTTCGGTTCTTTGTTCTGCAAACACACGTGGGCCGTACACACACATTTCAATCGGACTGTTGACTTGCTGTACTGGATTATGTATTTGCTTTCAAAATATCATATGGAATCAGCTTTCTTCCCGAATACAGATCAGTAATTCAAGGTAAGTTCTATATGATTCGTATTTTGTTTATTACACTGCGTTTGATTTTGACTTGTGTTTATTTACAAACAGATCGGACATGTTATGATTTATCTTCACGTACGTACGTACAACGGATGTACGTTTTTGGTATCTCCGGGCATAAGTTTAATTTTACGCATATTTGTTAACCGAGCACGTTATGATATATTGCCGAAAAGTTTACGGTATGTCAATAATTATTGTTTTGATTTTTTCTTTACAGATTAAATGGTGATAACTGGATGTACCGAGGTAATCAGAGACATCAGATAGGAGTGATGGGAGGAGTGCAAGCACATGGACACATCACATGGAAATAAAGACATTGAAATACTGTTTAAAAAAACTTGAGTTTTTGTTGTACATAATAGGTAACAATAGTAGAAATTAAAATAATACGACGTTGTGACAACGTCTATACAACGTAAATAAAACGTTGCCACATCGTAAATCACTAACGTTGTGGTAACGTTGTATGAAAACGTTCCCCAAACTTTCATTTGCAACATTACTACAACCTAAATGCAACGTTGCATCCTGACGTAACTGCAACGTTCTCCAGACGTTGTGTGCCCACTGGGTAGTATGAGTGTCTTGGATTAAGTAGCAGACAACAGTAGGATATCCTGGCCAGGTCTAAAAAAATACAAAAATAAGTTTACTTAGCCTTCAGAGCTGTATCAAAATTACAAATGTTGTATATATGTTGTGTATACCTTAGTATAGGCTATATGTAGTGTGAACTTGTGCCTTATTTTTCCTAGTCTGGAATTTTACTGTACACTGAGTATTGAGTAAACTGAGTGTTTTTGACTAAGTATAATGGTGATAATACTATTTACCAAAGTTGATTTATTTATTAACGGATGCAAATTTGGCAGGTTACGTCTAATTCAAAGTCTATAATTTCTTACAGACATGAAATTTCAGTTATTGATATACTGCTTTCGTTTTACTACACGCATACAACTGTACACACATTCATATTGACACATACAATGCACATACCTTGAGCAGGAAGGTAATTAGTAAATTTAAAAATGGGTCATACCAGCAGGTAGGATGTTGTTTTTCTGAAATAACTGGTTTAATTTACTTACCCACAAAAGACTGTTTTATAATGTTATTTGTGACAGGCTAGAAGAGGTAAAACTAGTATTATTGTGTGGTTGGGAATTATACGTCAAAGTAATGTCCGATACAATGCTGAGAACTTCAAATGACTCTACAGTTATGTATTTGGCACACGGCCACGTCGAACCTGTTGTCTTTATTTCACCATCCAATCCCTCACAGTTTGGTGAAATTACTATTGTTATGTTATATCAGTCGATTAACCGTTTTCATTTCCAGGAGTCTGCATGCAAATTTATACTTTTGATTCGATTTGGAGTTTGATTGGTTATAGAAAATGTGTTTAACCAATCAGAATGCTTTTTCAAATTTACCGCAGCTGACACAACATGGCTACTCAAGGGGAAAATCTGCTATCAGTATGCATAAAAAGTCCACGGGCCGTCGATAGGGTGCTCGTATACATAAAGTAAGTGTATGTAATAGTTGTATTCGGTGATCTGATGAAGCGTACCTCTTGATTAACCCGTGGACTTCGTATTTAAAGCTATGTCCAATAGAGTCAAAGTGTGGTGACCCCGATACGTCAACTTGTCCGACTAAACAAAATCGAGGGGATTTTGAAGTTTCACGACCGATTTCGTAAACTAATATCGAGAAATCAACAACATGTTATGGCTTATTTTAAAGATTGACCATTTCTCTTCAATTTAAGCCCGGTGCCATTTCATCAGAGTGGTATTGTTGCGAATGCAAGTTACGAGCTGCCTTCTCTAAACAATCTGTTCATGTCCCGAAGGTGATTTTCGGCCGCGCGTAACTTGCCATTGTCGGCATAATTATTATACTCGTTTATAAATATATCTTTTTCGGTCGTCAGCTGTGTACATATGAGTAGTGGTGGCTATTAACAGCCACACGTTGCATGGTCGTGCACGGTCAGTGATATATATCGTTGAGTACATACCAGAGTTAACGAATCCGTTCGACCTGAACATGTCATATTGATGTCCCGAGAATAGAATATATATCTGTATATCTCTATATACTTCTGTGGGGTATAATTCTTCGTTAAAGGGTTTTGGACACACAGGGTATTTTTCCATTTTCTGTTAGCCCGACCCCATAAATGTTGGCTGACACAGGTTTCACCTCGCCTTACAAAGCTGTTTATCTATTTTAGGCCAGTAGGGGGATATTGCTGCCGGCTGAAAATTTTTAATGAGCTAGGTGGTCACGTGGTCCGGACGCGTCATCTGGTTCACCTCACCAGTATCACTAGGCTAGAATCTGCCTTGTTATATGCATTTATAGAGGGAAACTTCAAAGAGCCCCATATTATTTTGTAAACATTGAAAGCAATGACAGTGAATGTCCTGATTTTATCATCTTACATGTTTAGATTTTCTTTTCACACCTCATGTCTGTAATTGTATAATCGAAATAGTAGACCAGCGGACAATATCATAACCTTGGTAATTTACTAATATCACATGTCATCTTTTTATTTTTTTTTATTTTAAAAACTCAACCAATGGCATATACACTATAGGTCTACTCAGAGATGTAAATATCACATATGTGATATATACATCTCTGGTCTACTATACAGTGAGGTGACAAAATGATCTCACTTGTGCAGTCTTTTTACGGTGATTAATTTTCCTAGCCTTGTTAACCATTTCTTTTTTGGCATAATTTGATAAGATTTTGTACACGTTTAAGAACATATTTTACCCTTTCCTGTAATATTAACATAAAAATATCCATTTCTTAATTTTGCAAGATAACGATTTGATAAAAATGCAGTAGTTTGAAATACAGTTGTCTCATCCTGATGTAATTTTATTAGATAGTACGTAATCACAGAACTGATTTTTATTTTATCTAAGACGATACATGGGCTTTTTGTACATCAAACTTTGAGGATTTCCTTTGTACATATTAAATCAAGAATTTTTAAATATTGGTTAAAATTAAATCGTCCAGATAATTTCGTACTCAAAGCATGTTATGATGACATGTTTGAATCTAAAGATCCTTGGATTCTTTATTTAAATCAGGAACTTTGAACTGTCAGTCTTGGGTAAATGTTTGAAGAAATTAGTTACTGTTCTGATCAATTTTACAGTAATGTATTCAAACAACGTCCTTTTTTGACAATTTCCTTAAAGAATGTTTTATGAAGGTTATGAAGGACATGTATTTGATGTGGTGAAAATGTTACGCAGATATTCGTATTGATTTGATTAAAACATATCATTTTAAATACTCTAGTATGTTTAAACATATTCAGTTACTCAAAGCAGAAAATATAAAAGAACTTAACAATTTAGGAAAATATTTATCACTAACAAATAAACTAAAGGAAAGATTTTTTATAAGATTATAATTGGAATATATTCATTTTTAATGATTATTTCTCTGTTTCCCTGTAACAAATCTGACAAATTAGCTTATTGAATTATAAATCATGTAAGAGTGGATGCCTTTGTCCATTAATGTTATATACTATTTTATCCAATAAGTTGTAAAACTTATGGAAATAAGTTGAATTGAATACAGTTGTTTAATGAATAACGGGATCATCACTGGAGTACATGTAACCAATTCACTGTTGTAACCCAATATATTAATGAAAAGTATTCCCACATCACAAAACCTTTGGTAGATAGTGTGTAAATAGTGATTTAATGCGACACACATTTGGGTGTTTATAACGTTAGTTATACTATCATCTCGGCAGCAGTGAACCTGTGACGTAGGAGGCTGACCGACCTCGTTATCAGAATGAAATTTTGCATATAGGTCAGTTGTCCAGATGAACCCATACCATGCCCTGTATCTCAACGTGCATATACACAACCCCAGGAGTGTGAGGGTAATTTGACTGGCTTTTCAGATTACCAACCTATAGACAACTTTAACCTTTTTGTGTCTAAAACCCTTTAAGTACTATTCAATAAACGCTCCAAGACGCTAGTTACATTCACGAATACTTTTCATTATACAAAACTGTACTAAACAGAACGGAGACAGCAAACTGTAATACTATCGTTTTAACGTCGACAACTAAAATCATTTTCGTAAGTTTCCGTCGTGAATCGTAGATATGGATATACATTTTGTTTTGCTTAATTTATCCGTGTTACATTGTAGGAATCTCCCGAAAAACAAAGTTGAACATTTATCCTTAAAAATACACAGTTAAAATATTTGTGACATCAATGATTTGCCATATTGCAGTAAATACTTTCACGCAGATGATTATATTTCAGTTGTTAGTATGATGTTTTTGTTTGATTATACACCTGTGGACTAAAAACGTATCATAAATATAGGTGTATATCGACGCACACCTACCTAGACAGTGACAGTAATTAATATATCAAATAATGATGATTATGTAGTGTATACACAATATTTATTTACGATAACAGGTTAAGAACAACTAAACAAGTCTAGATCCCTGCTATAGCCGTCCCCGCTCATAAAGACCCGGAGAGGCGACCAAACGCTCCAATTCGACTAAGTAAATGACAGGGGGAATTACCACACGTATTCGAATCGAATCTTCCGTCACAAGAAGGTCCACACAAGGGGAGGTATTTCCTCCGAGTTTCCCAACATTATCTCTCTATCGGGTATACAGTGGGGTGTAAAGTGTATACACTTGTTATATATAAAGCATGCTTTAAGCATAGATACCTTAGTCACCACAAATTGTTTAATAGCTTTATAAATATGGCAATGCTTATATGTATTAAATGAACATTATCCACACTGTTGGAATATTAGTTATCCAAAAAGTTTATCAGTCAAGCACTTTGACTGGTATATGCCTGCGTGGAAAGGGAGACAACCTCTACACATTAGCCAGTTCCTCAAATGTAATTTTTAACAAATCTGATTGCTGTTTAGCTGGTAACTTGTCGCCGGTAAACAGTTCTGGTGTGCGAAAAGATATCCGAAACAACCAGCACATACTCTCAGAATCACATTAATTCGAGAGGAAACCTGATTTGTTGAATTCAAAATGCATTTACAAAACGTTAAACCCACCCACCCATTTTTTTACTATATCTAATTCAGGACAGATAAGGGGTTGAAGAGCTCTTCTGCTTTGTGCAATTAGTACGCCATCACATAATTTATCATATCTCTAAAGAGTTTTCATTGGTCTAAGCCTCTAATAAGACGTCTTACATCACCAACTGCCAATACGTGCTATTTAATTCGAATTATTCACTTTAGAATGCCACTTTTGACCGATTTACTTCCGCCAAATCCATATATTTTATGTTAGTAACAGATCGTATGTTCCTGGTAGTATTTTCACAGTTGGTATTACTCATATAACTTATTTAAAATCTACTATGTAGTGTTTTTGTTCTTGTAGCTGGTTTCTTGAACTTCATAAAACCGATGATGAGGAACCATGAGCGATGAACAACGACTGTAAGTATAATAAATAACAAGAAGCCAGTGGATCTAAACGGTCACCTGGGTTCAGTAAAGTTGACCTTTTGTTGGCCCCATCGATTAGCCCATGGAGTCTATCAGGGCATATATGTGCATACCATCAAGCTGTCACCCCAGGTTGATAATGTTAACGAATGAATTCCAATAGAAATCATATGAATAACATTAAACAATGTGCTTTTCCCATATAAACAATAATAAAGCGTACCCCCTTCCCAAGGGAAAACGTGGGACCTCAGGGTTATGAATTGTTTTGATAAAGCATTTTAAGACCCTTCCGTTTATGAAAAGTTTTTGATTCCACCTTATTGGGGTCTGGAGAAGTTTTATTTTTGAAATTTAAGTTAATTTAAACATTTTTGGTCCTATCCATAAGCACTTTGGGTCAGTGAAGGCCAACATGCCTTTACCGTCAAACTGTTACCCAAAGCTGAAAAGGTTAACCAAGTTAGACTAAATTCCAAAAGAAAACAAATAAAAGTCAAAACTAAGTTAGCATTAGTTAGAATTGGCGGTTTCGGAAGGCAGTTTGATGGTATGCAAATTTTGGCCTGATTGACGCCCAGGGGGTGATTGGCAGGGTCAAAACGAAAAATATTTGAAAATTGAAGTGACCGTTTTTTTTTCGCGAAAGTTACTGATGTTTTGAACCATTTTCTCATTTCTATCTGAGTGATTTTATTTCATAATATATGTTTGGCTTTCAATTTTAAGATTATTTTATGTTTAATATGTAGTATGTAAAGGTAATCATTATCTTACTATTGATACTCAGCTGATAGATGTCCATTCAATTTGTATCCAGAGCGCCGAAATCCAAACGGCAGTTTATACATGGGACCGAAAGTTTGCTTGAACATACTGTTTCACGGTACATTTTTGTATTTGAACTTAATGAATAATTAGGGCTAGAAAATATTAAGACAAATTCCAAGAGAGGTTTCAGTCAATTCTGAACAGGAGTTAAGCCAAGAAATATGGAATACGGTCCAGAAAAATCATGAAAAATAAAAGCACAACAGCAGAAACTGACTATACCAAGAAAGTACGAACAGGTAATGTAGCGTGCAATACAAGACTGATTTGTTTAACAGTAGACGACGGATCAATTTAATATATTTAAGGTACCCGTACATAATAATTTTCATCTGTTCCTTTGACATCATATTAGTGAAAAGATAATAAACTGTCATTATTAGAAAAAAATCACTTTCAAGCACTTTACTTTCTTGAAATTCATCATGTGATAATATGCATGTTTTGACATCAAAATATAAACTTAAATATTTCAAAATGTAGATGAATATAGAATAAATAAAAATAACAGTATTTTTACAGTAGACCTATCCCTAAATACGGACTTCAACCTTGATATTTACTCTCAAAGGAACCTCATTTAAATGAGTTATTGTAGTTGTTGATTTTATTTGGACATGTGTTTTCCTTTTTGTTCTTCCATTGACACCCTAGTTGTTGATGTGTCCTTGACACCTCTCCATATGTCATTGCGTTGGTAAGTTTGCCTTATTCATTTTTAGCCGATGAACAACGTGAAAGAGAAATAGTGCCAGAACAGGAAGCAACAGAAAGAGACGAGAATACAGGTAGGATTTATACAGTCTAAAATACAGGTGAACAAGTTGTGTCGCCTAATCATAATTGAACATGTTTCAAACTTACTTTTTCTGTTTACATTATCAGTCATAACCTCGATTATTTTGTACATATAGTTTTAAGGATGAATAAAAGTGTAGGCATCGATAACGTCCTATCACAGATCTCGTTATTGGTACCACTCTAATCTATAGCGGTATAAACCTGATTTGCCTATACACTGTATATGAAAAGTCTGCATCAGCTGATGTTGGTCTAAAATTGTCAGGCCTATTATATACCCAGCCAAAGGGCACGAATTCCATACATTCACATCTAGCATAGAATGGGACCGCTAGGTGTTGTTTACAAAAAGTCTGTCATGCATGCGTATTCATGGTTTATTTGTATTGAATAATGTACAAGTACTATGTATATTGTTCGCAGTAGAATATTAACCTCATCATCAACGGGTAGGGTTGAACGGCAATAAGGATGACTTTCATTGTGTGCGAGTTTTCTGAGAGATTTAATAAGTTGGTATGTTCGTGTTTGTCTCTTTGTGATAGCGCACATCTGATACAGATACCTTTCCCAATCACACTCTTATAATAACAGAGATCAAGCAAAAGCAACAACTACCATGTTTTAGACTTTACCTTGTCTCGGCCAAGCGTCAAAGCCAAAAGTCGTCCTTAAGTCGGAAAGGAAGGAAGTTTAGAATGGAGAGAAAAGATAACATCACGAATTTAGTCGCCCTTTTCAAATAAATATACCTTTTTAATCGTAAGTTTGTATCTGTTTTAATGTATTCTATAAATATATATCAATGTGCGGTGAATTGAGATTGACAGTAATGACAGACACATACTTATATATTATATATTGTAGCTGACTGTTTTTTGTACATATTTCCTCTCTGCTCTTTCTTTCTCAACTTTCTTCCATGGACACCCGTTCTTATATGACTTTGGCTGTTGATGTGTCCTTGACACATGTCTTCATATGACCCTGAGTGTTAGTATAAAAAAACACCCATATGACCCTGATTATATAACGCCCTGGTTGTTGGGAGGGTGAAAACCTATCAAAACTTTGAAAACGCAGAATTATTAACAATGGTTTTGTAAACCTTAACTTACATAATATAACTTGAAAGATAGTTTTCTTTTCTGGTTATTTCAGACGTGGAATCATTCTGATCATTCGGCTTTTTGAAATATATATTGATGTTTATTGTGAGTGATACTTAAGCAAAATAGTTTTGTTTAAATGGCATTATTAAAACTAAAATTATCCCTTTCAAGATTTACTATACTTAAGTCGAATTTAAAACATTCGTTTTTTCGAAAAAGTCGCATTTATATAGAATTGTTAATTGCACCAAACAAAGCGTGCTCATCATAATAATGTTACTATTGTATTTTTTCAATAATTGATAATGTTTTTTTTATAAACGAAATCATTTTCTAAAATAATTTTGCCGTCAGCAATGATTAGTATTATTACTATTTTCTTTTTAAAGGAAATATGATTCTTGAGAAAATCATAAAAGGACTGCATTGATATGGTTTATGAACGTTATGAATAAGCGAGAATCCCTGGCAATCAAACGAAAAATAGCTGGATAACCTGACATCAATTTTTGAATTAACAAACTGAAAGCGATTGATACTGTAATGCATGTATTTATGTTACTATATAGAACTCTTACGTGACACATTAACAATATGCATTCATGTTACGGATGTCTTACGAAAACATCCCAGACCAAGGATCCTGAACTAACAGTACTAGCGATATAATTCGTATTTGCTTAGTCATCGGATTAAAGAACGGCAGTTATTCAAATGAAAAACGTCTAAATACGAAAGTTAGATCATGTTTATCAGTGCCCAACAGTTCTAGCTTGCTATGTTAACGGTGTTATGTAGAATATATAATTTTGCATTCTTTTGTAATTTCTCATGTTTGTTTTAGAAATCACGCAAAAAGTGTGTAATTATTTTAAATATAGAGATACTTATTTCCTTAAAAACAAATTTCAGCGGAGGAACCTGTATCCATTAACGCTGACATATTTAAGACTTTAAATCAAAGTAAGGATTGATTAATTTTCATTAACAGATAATTTAAAGTTAATTAAAAATTGAAAAGAAACTTCATGATAATGTTTACAAGATCGTTTAATGTAGAACATGTCGGTCTATATATATATATATAATTAAAAATATATAATGTCCTTGTGATGGATAGACATAGTAATAATAATAAAAAAAACACAAACCAGAAATTCACACTAGCGCTTTCACATGCTTTGAAGAGCTTGTTTTCAGGCGTGTTTGATCTAACGAATAATGTCAGACATGTCTGCATGACTAATAGGAGGAAAAGTTGACGAAAAATTAAAAGAAAAATATCGAGATTTGGATTACAAGGAATATGTTATACATATATGTACTCCTTTTTCCTAACTATAACGTCATCTTATTATTTAAAGTTATATTTTCAAAGAACTTTTAGTCAATTGCTATCATATGATAAATTAATGGATATTTGTGTATTATTAGTTATAACCTCTAATAGTAAGAATGAGTTTTTGGAGTCAATATAACCATTTCATGAAACTTTCATCCGATTCTAAAAATAACAACTGAATTTAGTTAAATAATTCATTCCTTTATAAAAAAAAAATACTGTATAAATTCCCCCATTCCAAACTAATGCATTTAAAAATTTAAAAAAAAAATGCAAAAATAGTCCTTTAATGGAAGAGTATTACAGTCTGACATCTCTTGAATGCTGAAGATTAGTTAAAATTCAGATAAACTTGTTTGTAATTAAGTAATATGATTCATGTTTAATATGTTTGAAGATAGCTGTTTGAAATAAATAAATAATAGAAAAAACGACAAATCACTGACAATAACCTGCTTTTTCATTGAGTAGTTCAATCTGTTTTCTGCGAAAATATGCTAGAGGAGGTAACTCGGACACACGACATAGAAAGTCACCCCTTGTGTTGTTAAAATGGTCTGCACTTGATACTTTAAATAAGAGTTGAACATTTCTGATTGGTTCCAAGAAATTGGCCCACAAGATTGGGCGTGCTGGTTGAGCTTGTTGAGTTATAATGAGGCGAAATGAACAACCAGATAGCAATAAAGAGGTTGCATGGTTTCAATCAGTCAAACGTGGCATACACTCTATATACAGGGCATGTGTGGCCTTGGCACTTTGATTCTTTATAAATCTAAGAAACTTTTTTATATCTGATGATATCCTATTTGTCATTATCACCTTTAGAGATAAAGGAGACATGTACTTCCCAAATTTTATTCTCTGCCAACACAACGACGGTCTGAATATATATATATAAAACATAGAAACACAAATGACGAAGGAAGACAACTTTTTGACTCGTGCCCTGACGATCTACGGCACCCGATCGCCTTGCCAGAAATACCAGCAGCTTATACCGATGCGCCACATCGGCGTTCTTAAAAAATAACATTTCAATGGCGCAGTGACGGTCGGCCCGATACCCTGACATGATCATTGTGGAAATCGTCTTTAAGATGATATGAATACCTGGATCGCAATGTATTTACATACATGGATACGAAACTGTACCTATATTATAAATATTTCTCTCGGTACAATTACCACCGGAAATTAAAATATATATCTTCGGATCGCCAACACATAGTGTTTATGATACGTTGTGCTAATAAATAGATATATAACATGGTAACACAAATGACGAAGGAAGACAACTTTTGACTCGTGCCCTGACCGGGCCTCGAATTTACGATCTACGATCTCACGATTAACGATATAAATACATACAACTTCGCGTCCATCTGTAATCAGGGGATAGTACGTTGTTTTGAGTGGCTATACTGGCGATTAGAACATGAAATTTGGTTTGAACTCGAGACCGATAAGTTTTGTGTGAAATGTAGGTCAAAAGTCCTTCAAATTGTTAACCAATCATTTCCATTTAGACTGTTGGTGATGTAGTAACGTTAACTTTTATGATTGCTATTAATTCTATGATGCTTTCTTTAATATTTAATAATAACAGATAATATTGCAAATATAATTGAACTAATCGAAACTCATGTTAATATAGTTTTAATTATGAACTTAAGGCACAAAAAGTTATCGCCTTTATCTTGCTGTAACTTTACTGCAAACACATTGATTAGCTTTTTTCCTCAGTTTTGATATTGATTTTAAAACATCTCTTTGTTTTAGATATCGAAAATGAATTGGAGGCACTATACAGATGTAAGTAGTTCATTCAGTAACAGAGTTTGTAAGACTCTCACAATTAGGAAACCTTTATACCAGCTTTTATTGAAATTACGTATAATCGCAAGGAACATTTTATTCATTTGTAAATATCAACTGTATTACAATAAGTTTGCTTTATAACGAGATAAAGCTCACTGACGGCATCAAAATTCCAAACAACAACGGAAAGAAGAAAGAAAAAAAAAAGAACTAATAATCACCAGAGGAATAGACATAAAATATGTGATTTATCAATAAAAATTATATCAAGATCTGTAGACCCTCTGAAAAATTAAAAAGTATTATATAAAGATTTTAGACGCTATATATTGAATGTCTGATTCTCATTGCGTTAATGATATTATTTAAGGATTAAACTGTCTTTTGTTGGTGTCGATATAGATGCCAGAGCTTCGCAAACAAAGCTGGCACAATATGACATGTTTGTTTGCAAAGCTCTGGCATCTATATCGACCATAGACACCAAAACAAGACAGTTTAATGCTTATATTTACATTCTCGACATATTCGTTTAGTTATTTTTGAAAATTGAAATTGAGTTAGCATAAAAATGCCAATATTCAGCGATTTCGTCAATGGGGTTCGACAAATAGAACAGCCTATTTTTTCAAAGTTCATTTATCACGTGTAGATTGGCAAACAAAAAAGTGCATTGAAATAATACGAAAAATACAAAGTCTGTTCAATTCTTTTTATTATTTGTGTAACAATATTGTATAAAATGTCTTTTTGATACTTTTTAATTAACATGAAAAACGATTTACGTTAGTTACAAGTTGTTCCTGTGGGTGAATATAATTATGCGCAGCATGGATTGTTGTCACGTTCTGGGTGTCAATTATGGTCACATAGACTGCACATCTTTTTACTAAGTTTATATCGTGGCATTGCCACCACATAGTGTTTATGATACGTTGTGCTAATAAATAGATATATAACATGGTAACACAAATGACGAAGGAAGACAACTTTTGACTCGTGCCCTGACCGGGCCTCGAATTTACGATCTACGATCTCACGATTAACGATATAAATACATACAACTTCGCGTCCATCTGTAATCAGGGGATAGTACGTTGTTTTGAGTGGCTATACTGGCGATTAGAACATGAAATTTGGTTTGAACTCGAGACCGATAAGTTTTGTGTGAAATGTAGGTCAAAAGTCCTTCAAATTGTTAACCAATCATTTCCATTTAGACTGTTGGTGATGTAGTAACGTTAACTTTTATGATTGCTATTAATTCTATGATGCTTTCTTTAATATTTAATAATAACAGATAATATTGCAAATATAATTGAACTAATCGAAATTCATGTTAATATAGTTTTAATTATGAACTTAAGGCACAAAAAGTTATCGCCTTTATCTTGCTGTAACTTTACTGCAAACACATTGATTAGCTTTTTCCCTCAGTTTTGATATTGATTTTAAAACATCTCTTTGTTTTAGATATCGACAATAAATTGGAGGCACTATACAGATGTAAGTAGTTCAATTCAGTAACAGAGTTTGTAAGACTCTTTCACAATTAGGAAACCTTTATACCAGCTTTTATTGAAATTACGTATAATCGCAAGGAACATTTTATTCATTTGTAAATATCAACTGTATTACAATAATTTTGCTTTATAACGAGATAAAGCTCACTGACGGCATCAAAATTCCAAACAACAACGGAAAGAAGAAAGAAAAAAAAAGAACTAATAATCACCAGAGGAATAGACATAAAATATGTGATTTATCAATAAAAATTATATCAAGATCTGTAGACCCTCTGAAAAATTAAAAAGTATTATATAAAGATTTTAGACGCTATATATTGAATGTCTGATTCTCATTGCGTTAATGATATTATTTAAGGATTAAACTGTCTTTTGTTGGTGTCGATATAGATGCCAGAGCTTTGCAAACAAAGCTGGCACAATATGACATGTTTGTTTGCAAAGCTCTGGCATCTATATCGACCATAGACACCAAAACAAGACAGTTTAATGCTTATATTTACATTCTCGACATATTCGTTTAGTTATTTTTGAAAATTGAAATTGAGTTAGCATAAAAATGCCAATATTCAGCGATTTCGTCAATGGGGTTCGACAAATAGAACAGCCTATTTTTTCAAAGTTCATTTGTCACGTGTAGATTGGCAAACAAAAAAGTGCATTGAAATAATACGAAAAATACAAAGTCTGTTCAATTCTTTTATTATTTGTGTAACAATATTGTATAAAATGTCTTTTTGATACTTTTTAATTAACATGAAAAACGATTTACGTTAGTTACAAGTTGTTCCGGTGGGTGAATATAATTATGCGCAGCATGGATTGTTGTCACGTTCTGGGTGTCAATTATGGTCACATAGACTGCACATCTTTTTACTAAGTTTATATCGTGGCATTGCCACCACAATGTAAATATATCACCGTAAAAGCAATAAAACACCGTTCAATGCATATATTTACATCAAACAAATCGTTGAAATACCGCACGAAGAAAATTAAAGATATGTTGTTGCTAAGATAATACTGTTCCAGTGAATCCACGTAAAGATTCTAATGTTGTTTAAAAAATTAAAATAAGCATCTCAACATTTTACGTTTTGATGTGATCGATTGTTCTCTAGGAATTATACGCTTCAGCCTTTTGTTGCTAGCTTACCTCGTGAAGAAGGTAAATACCCACTCATTTCCGCAATCCTTCTGTTGCTGTTACATGAACTAATCAAATATCATAGCAGTACAGAAACATGTCGGTTTTATCACTGTCGGATACCCAAGGTGAATTTCACTATAATACTCTACATGGGGTTCCGATGCTGTTCTGTTTGCAATTTGATTCCGATCGGCCGAATGACAAACAGGATACGCTGTCGCTATTATTGCTACACTGGATATTCCCCATTCCTTTTTCTGTCGTTAATTTGATACCATTGGGATGTGGCGAATACAAAATCAAGTGCCATTTTTTCCCGGTGTTTTTAACAATTTAGTTTGAACTGCGCTATTTCAAATGGAATGTGATATTTCTGGTTGCGTTAGTACATTCAATACAATCAACAGTCTTCAGGGTAGTTAATTACAGGTGATCAGTACGACTCTAATCAAAGAGGCAAATCTTAATCACAAATAGCCAAAACGAAAAGATAATACCGATCCTCAAGGTCACGCAAAGACATATGTTGTCAAATCACAAGTTACCAGTTTCCATGATAAAGAGGACTTGATGGGAAAAGGAAATCGGAAAATTACTCGTTTACATTGAAATAAAACCCAAATACACAACTTGGATGAGTAATTTTGTTGTTAACAGCTATGAAAATCAGCCTGCAGATTTAGCGGCAACGGCATTGTTGAATGGGCGGTCATTACACAATTATGTTGTCTTGTTGTTAAGCCATTTTTTGTTTGGTTGTATTGGTTAAAGTGTTATATGGCTTGGAGAGTCGATGTATGCATACGTTTTCCTCCATTTGATAGCGCGTAACGTATCCCGTTCTTCCTTGGTGATTTACCCTGCTGGTAATGCTCACTAAATATAATTATAAGTCAGCATTAGCTCCAGGCTGTCACAAGGACACAAACACGTGCCTCCCCCAAAACATACATCAACACACACATGCATATAACACACTGGCAGGCCGTCGTTAAATACCATAGCTGTCGAACCGTGAAGTAACAAATATAGTCAAGGCAGGGGCCTATCTCTTTCAATCATGCATTTTGAGAATTGTTATCATCAGCATTAGTTTCAGAAAAAATAGATTTTGAAGTAAGAAAGCCGGAATAAATTGATAACAAGATTTGGGATGGCTTTGGTGAGTTTTATACTATAAACAATTGCTAAATAATTCACATCACAGCATTGAAATATTTACTACCTTACTGCTTGGCACCCTGTTCATCAATACATATCAACCATTGTGCATTCCATTATCTCTGTGGTGGTGATTTTCTCGTAAAGAAGGAAAATGCCTTGATATTGTTTGCAATTTCCATGGTAATTTGATTTTCTAGTTCTCTTCTCCATGCTGATGTCAATAACAAGACAAACTATTATTTCAGATTTCTCAACAAGACAACCAGACACAAGTAAGTAATTAATTTAAGAACAGTGTATGCAATTTTTCATTACCAAGGATAATGTTATTTTTGTTGACCGTTACAACAATCTGGAAAATTATATTCGTATACTTTTTATTTAAAAAATATCGCATAAGTGAAGGAAAATTGTCATAAAACGACGGACCTTAACATCTAATAAAGAGGCATAGTTCAGTGAAAAATAGATTCAAATCTTCAGGGAACCTATGATTTGTACAAAGTTTTATCGAATTTGGTTGGTCAGTTTAAATTACCAGGAAATAAGATTATCTGCAGAGTTACACATCTCTCAACAAAGATGCTCACGAAAAAAATCACAAAAAGAACACACAAATGGCACATACAATTTTGATGGGGTTTTGAACCATTGTAAAACTCGGCTCGATCTAGGTCTGGATGTATCTGGTATCCCTGTGGAAATTCGTATTTATGAGATATTTAGGATAAACATACCAAAATCGTCATTTTGATTAAGAGGTTCTGTTTAAGTCGCCCTCAAAATTCCCACCCAAAAAAATCCAGATACAAATATAATGTACATGTAAATAGATAAATGTTTCCGGAAGAAAATAGTCTGTTTAGTTTTTCGATATCTTTTACAGAACGGTAACAAGATTGTTTTAAAATTAGCCTATTTTTTCGACATTCTCAGTATTTTTCCAATCGACAGGGATAGTTTACTATAAATACACCACCTATTTTGGTGACGTACATAACGCCATCCTGAACTCATCGGGTATTGTCACTGAAATGATTATCCGAAGAGTTCCGGATGGAATAACACTGGGGACTTCACGCCGCTTACTCGTTCAACTCAAGGCTTTAGCAGCAGTCTAAGTGAGTTGTATTACATTTTCCCGTCAGGACCAGGACTTTTTAATATTATATCATATTAAAACTGACATTGGAGGTTCAGCGTTCAATCAAATCTAAACTCGTTAGGCCTAGTAGTAAGCCTCCAGTAGGCCTACTCTGATATAGGCCTACATGTCTCTGGCCTACTGTAGATGATATACGTGTTCATTAACGTTTTAGAGACAAGCGACGTTAAATATGTAATATTAATTTTCTTTATTGTTTGTTTGCTTAATGAAACTGCTTTTTCGTTAGGTAATGCATGTTTATGTTTTGATATCTTGATCAGCTGATATTTGTTTATGTGGAGTAGCAACGTTTCGAGAATCACATTACATGCATCCCTAGTCTAGCTTACGATGACACGAATTTTCAAGGAACTAGAACTGTACGTGAACTTCAGTACACACTAGCAGTATATTTAACATTTTGTTTTCAAAATTTATTAGAATTTTTTTTTTCTCAAAATGTTAATGAAATATTTATATTCAAGTGCTTTAAATTTTGAAGATAAAAGTGTCTGACCTGCCCTTTAATGAGATGGTTCTTAGGACAGGGTAAAATTATATCATTTGCATTAATAAATGAATTAAGTAAATTTTCAAACATATTTGCCTCAAATACCATACAACAGATTTAAACCCTTCACTTTCATGCACCAAAGAAAATAATAGGCAAGAAAGCTGTACTGACACTTATGCTAAAATATTGTCAATTATTATGTCGCATTAAGTTACATTAAGTTATTTTTGGTGTGAAACCATGTTATGTAATTTTTTGTCTTCTAATATTTTGATTTATAATTCATTTAAGCTTATTACAAAAGGTATTGTATAATTATAGAACATTATTTTACAAAATCAAAGAGTAACCAGAATTTAACTTTTACAATTTTACAAAATAGTCTACTTCGAAAAGTCATCTGCAGACAGGTAGAAATAAGTAAATTTTCAAATATCTTTGCTCCAAATACCATACAAAAATGTTGAGCCCTTTTGCTGGCATGCACCGAAGAAAACAATGTGTGAGAAAGCTGTCCTGACAAATTTATACTAAATATTGTGAATTATTATGTCGCATTAACTTAAATTCAGTTATTTTGGCTGTGAAGCCATGGAGTACAATTTTTTTCGTCTTTTGAATTAATTTCAACTTATTGCAAAAGGTACTATAAAATTAATAAACAATATTAAAGAATGATCCAGATTTAATTATCACAATTTTACAACAAAGTTTTCTTCGAAATGTCATCTTCACACAGGTAAAGTACAGTTGCACAGGGACTGGTATAAACATCTCGCAATGTTATGTTTCGATTTTGAAGCTGAACACAAATATTTACATCAGGAAGCGCGTTCTAATTGTAGGCCTCGGATGACAGTTAATTGCCCTCTGTGTTAGACTACTAGAGAGAACCTGAATTGGAATATTTTAATTTTTCATTTCATATTGCAGAAGTTTCCTCTCAATTTAAAGCTTTTAGAAATTTGGAAAACACCATTTTTCACAATTTTCACTTATTTGATACAATTGCACTTGTGAGATAGTTTATTAATATATTTACAAGAAACTTAGCAGTTACCCTACAGATGTTTTACATATGGCATGCGACGGACCTCCCATATGTTGTTAAGTGAAGTAGTCTTAAATGTTAACTTTATTTATTTTACAACTATTGTGGAACAAGTTATATCAACTTATATTAATCACACTTGTTGGCCCGGATGGAATTGTGCGAGAGGGGTCTTACTGTGGAGGAAGTAATGTAGTTGGGAAGGAAACCCCTATATCTTTTCACGTCCAATCGTTTTTAATGTTGGAGCTTTTATACAAAATATCAGCTTCTTGTCAATCAAACAAAACCAACGTAGAATCCAGTTATCTTCTAAAAAACTCATTTGCACTATATTGTACTTTATATATCCTTTAAGTTTTGTGTGAAATGCTGGTGAAAAGTTCTTCAAATTGTTAACCAATCATTTTACGGAATCGAATTTCAAAAGAAGTAAAAGAAAACCCGAGTAAGTATTGGTATCGACATATAGTTGCTAGTACATGTTTTAATTTATATAACGTTATATCATTACCCCAGAAAGCAATGCTTATGTTTTCAGGTGTGTTTGATCTAACGAATAATGTCAGACATGTCTGCATGACTAATAGGAGGAAAAGTTGACGAAAAATTAAAAAAAAATATCGATATTTGGATTACAAGGAATATGTTATACATATATGTACTCCTTTTTCCTAACTATAACGTCATCTTATTATTTAAAGTTATATTTTCAAAGAATTTGTAGTCAATTGCTATCATATGATAAATTAATGGATATTTGTGTATTATTAGTTATAACCTCTGATAGTAAGAATGAGTTTTTGGAGTCAATATAACCATTTAATGAAACTTTCATCCGATTCTAAAAATAACAACTGAATTTAGTTAAATAATTCATTCCTTTATAAAAAAAAATACTGTATAAATTCCCCCATTCCAAACTAATGCATTTAAAAATTTAGATAGAAGGCAAAAATAGTCCTTTAATGGAAGAGTATTACAGTCTGACATCTCTTGAATGCTGAAGATTAGTTAAAATTCAGATAAACTTGTTTGTAATTAAGTAATATGATTCATGTTTAATATGTTTGAAGATAGCTGTTTGAAATAAATAAATAATAGAAAAAACGACAAATCACTGACAATAACCTGCTTTTTCATTGAGTAGTTCAATCTGTTTTCTGCGAAAATATGCTAGAGGAGGTAACTCGGACACACGACATAGAAAGTCACCCCTTGTGTTGTTAAAATGGCCTGCACTTCATACTTTAAATAAGAGTTGAACATTTCTGATTGGTTCCAAGAAATTGGCCCACAAGATTGGGCGTGCTGGTTGAGCTTGTTGAGTTATAATGAGGCGAAATGAACAACCAGATAGCAATAAAGAGGTTGCATGGTTTCAATCAGTCAATAGTGGCATACACTCTATATACAGGGCATGTGTGGCCTTGGCACTTTGATTCTTTATAAATCCAAGAAACTTTTTATATCTGATGATATCCTATTTGTCATTATCACCTTTAGAGATAAAGGAGACATGTACTTCCCAAATTTTATCCTCTGCCAACACAACGACGGTCTGAATATATATATATAAAACATAGAAACACAAATGACGAAGGAAGACAACTTTTTGACTCGTGCCCTGACAATCTACGGCACCCGATCGCCTTGCCAGAAATACCAGCAGCTTATACCGATGCGCCACATCGGCGTTCTTAAAAAATAACATTTCAATGGTGCAGTGACGGTCGGCCCGATACCCTGACATGATCATTGTGGAAATCGTCTTTAAGATGATATGAATACCTGGATCGCAATGTATTTACATACATGGATACGAAACTGTACCTATATTATAAATATTTCTCTCGGTACAATTACCACCGGAAATTAAAATATATATCTTCGGATCGCCAACACATAGTGTTTATGATACGTTGTGCTAATAAATAGATATATAACATGGTAACACAAATGACGAAGGAAGACAACTTTTGACTCGTGCCCTGACCGGGCCTCGAATTTACGATCTACGATCTCACGATTAACGATATAAATACATACAACTTCGCGTCCATCTGTAATCAGGGGATAGTACGTTGTTTTGAGTGGCTATACTGGCGATTAGAACATGAAATTTGGTTTGAACTCGAGACCGATAAGTTTTGTGTGAAATGTAGGTCAAAAGTCCTTCAAATTGTTAACCAATCATTTCCATTTAGACTGTTGGTGATGTAGTAACGTTAACTTTTATGATTGCTATTAATTCTATGATGCTTTCTTTAATATTTAATAATAACAGATAATATTGCAAATATAATTGAACTAATCGAAATTCATGTTAATATAGTTTTAATTATGAACTTAAGGCACAAAACGTTATCGCCTTTATCTTGCTGTAACTTTACTGCAAACACATTGATTAGCTTTTTCCCTCAGTTTTGATATTGATTTTAAAACATCTCTTTGTTTTAGATATCGACAATGAATTGGAGGCACTATACAAAGGTAAGTAGTTCAATTCAGTAACAGAGTTTGTAAGACTCTTTCACAATTAGGAAACCTTTATACCAGCTTTTGTTGAAATTACGTATAATCGCAAGGAACATTTTATTCATTTGTAAATATCAACTGTATTACAATAATTTTGCTTTATAACGAGATAAAGCTCACTGACGGCATCAAAATTCCAAACAACAACGGAAAGAAGAAAGAAAAAAAAAGAACTAATAATCACCAGAGGAATAGACATAAAATATGTGATTTATCAATAAAAATTATATCAAGATCTGTAGACCCTCTGAAAAATTAAAAAGTATTATATAAAGATTTTAGACGCTATATATTGAATGTCTGATTCTCATTGCGTTAATGATATTATTTAAGGATTAAACTGTCTTTTGTTGGTGTCGATATAGATGCCAGAGCTTTGCAAACAAAGCTGGCACAATATGACATGTTTGTTTGCAAAGCTCTGGCATCTATATCGACCAATGACACCAAAACAAGACAGTTTAATGCTTATATTTACATTCTCGACATATTCGTTTAGTTATTTTTGAAAATTGAAATTGAGTTAGCATAAAAATGCCAATATTCAGCGATTTCGTCAATGGGGTTCGACAAATAGAACAGCCTATTTTTTCAAAGTTCATTTGTCACGTGTAGATTGGCAAACAAAAAAGTGCATTGAAATAATACGGAAAATACAAAGTCTGTTCAATTCTTTTTATTATTTGTGTAACAATATTGTATAAAATGTCTTTTTGATACTTTTTAATTAACATGAAAAACGATTTACGTTAGTTACAAGTTGTTCCGGTGGGTGAATATAATTATGCGCAGCATGGATTGTTGTCACGTTCTGGGTGTCAATTATGGTCACATAGACTGCACATCTTTTTACTAAGTTTATATCGTGGCATTGCCACCACATAGTGTTTATGATACGTTGTGCTAATAAATAGATATATAACATGGTAACACAAATGACGAAGGAAGACAACTTTTGACTCGTGCCCTGACCGGGCCTCGAATTTACGATCTACGATCTCACGATTAACGATATAAATACATACAACTTCGCGTCCATCTGTAATCAGGGGATAGTACGTTGTTTTGAGTGGCTATACTGGCGATTAGAACATGAAATTTGGTTTGAACTCGAGACCGATAAGTTTTGTGTGAAATGTAGGTCAAAAGTCCTTCAAATTGTTAACCAATCATTTCCATTTAGACTGTTGGTGATGTAGTAACGTTAACTTTTATGATTGCTATTAATTCTATGATGCTTTCTTTAATATTTAATAATAACAGATAATATTGCAAATATAATTGAACTAATCGAAATTCATGTTAATATAGTTTTAATTATGAACTTAAGGCACAAAAAGTTATCGCCTTTATCTTGCTGTAACTTTACTGCAAACACATTGATTAGCTTTTTCCCTCAGTTTTGATATTGATTTTAAAACATCTCTTTGTTTTAGATATCGACAATGAATTGGAGGCACTATACAAATGTAAGTAGTTCAATTCAGTAACAGAGTTTGTAAGACTCTTTCACAATTAGGAAACCTTTATACCAGCTTTTGTTGAAATTACGTATAATCGCAAGGAACATTTTATTCATTTGTAAATATCAACTGTATTACAATAATTTTGCTTTATAACGAGATAAAGCTCACTGACGGCATCAAAATTCCAAACAACAACGGAAAGAAGAAAGAAAAAAAAAGAACTAATAATCACCAGAGGAATAGACATAAAATATGTGATTTATCAATAAAAATTATATCAAGATCTGTAGACCCTCTGAAAAATTAAAAAGTATTATATAAAGATTTTAGACGCTATATATTGAATGTCTGATTCTCATTGCGTTAATGATATTATTTAAGGATTAAACTGTCTTTTGTTGGTGTCGATATAGATGCCAGAGCTTTGCAAACAAAGCTGGCACAATATGACATGTTTGTTTGCAAAGCTCTGGCATCTATATCGACCATAGACACCAAAACAAGACAGTTTAATGCTTATATTTACATTCTCGACATATTCGTTTAGTTATTTTTGAAAATTGAAATTGAGTTAGCATAAAAATGCCAATATTCAGCGATTTCGTCAATGGGGTTCGACAAATAGAACAGCCTATTTTTTCAAAGTTCATTTGTCACGTGTAGATTGGCAAACAAAAAAGTGCATTGAAATAATACGGAAAATACAAAGTCTGTTCAATTCTTTTTATTATTTGTGTAACAATATTGTATAAAATGTCTTTTTGATACTTTTTAATTAACATGAAAAACGATTTACGTTAGTTACAAGTTGTTCCGGTGGGTGAATATAATTATGCGCAGCATGGATTGTTGTCACGTTCTGGGTGTCAATTATGGTCACATAGACTGCACATCTTTTTACTAAGTTTATATCGTGGCATTGCCACCACATAGTGTTTATGATACGTTGTGCTAATAAATAGATATATAACATGGTAACACAAATGACGAAGGAAGACAACTTTTGACTCGTGCCCTGACCGGGCCTCGAATTTACGATCTACGATCTCACGATTAACGATATAAATACATACAACTTCGCGTCCATCTGTAATCAGGGGATAGTACGTTGTTTTGAGTGGCTATACTGGCGATTAGAACATGAAATTTGGTTTGAACTCGAGACCGATAAGTTTTGTGTGAAATGTAGGTCAAAAGTCCTTCAAATTGTTAACCAATCATTTCCATTTAGACTGTTGGTGATGTAGTAACGTTAACTTTTATGATTGCTATTAATTCTATGATGCTTTCTTTAATATTTAATAATAACAGATAATATTGCAAATATAATTGAACTAATCGAAATTCATGTTAATATAGTTTTAATTATGAACTTAAGGCACAAAAAGTTATCGCCTTTATCTTGCTGTAACTTTACTGCAAACACATTGATTAGCTTTTTCCCTCAGTTTTGATATTGATTTTAAAACATCTCTTTGTTTTAGATATCGACAATGAATTGGAGGCACTATACAGATGTAAGTAGTTCAATTCAGTAACAGAGTTTGTAAGACTCTTTCACAATTAGGAAACCTTTATACCAGCTTTTATTGAAATTACGTATAATCGCAAGGAACATTTTATTCATTTGTAAATATCAACTGTATTACAATAATTTTGCTTTATAACGAGATAAAGCTCACTGACGGCATCAAAATTCCAAACAACAACGGAAAGAAGAAAGAAAAAAAAAGAACTAATAATCACCAGAGGAATAGACATAAAATATGTGATTTATCAATAAAAATTATATCAAGATCTGTAGACCCTCTGAAAAATTAAAAAGTATTATATAAAGATTTTAGACGCTATATATTGAATGTCTGATTCTCATTGCGTTAATGATATTATTTAAGGATTAAACTGTCTTTTGTTGGTGTCGATATAGATGCCAGAGCTTTGCAAACAAAGCTGGCACAATATGACATGTTTGTTTGCAAAGCTCTGGCATCTATATCGACCATAGACACCAAAACAAGACAGTTTAATGCTTATATTTACATTCTCGACATATTCGTTTAGTTATTTTTGAAAATTGAAATTGAGTTAGCATAAAAATGCCAATATTCAGCGATTTCGTCAATGGGGTTCGACAAATAGAACAGCCTATTTTTTCAAAGTTCATTTGTCACGTGTAGATTGGCAAACAAAAAAGTGCATTGAAATAATACGAAAAATACAAAGTCTGTTCAATTCTTTTTATTATTTGTGCAACAATATTGTATAAAATGTCTTTTTGATACTTTTTAATTAACATGAAAAACGATTTACGTTAGTTACAAGTTGTTCCAGTGGGTGAATATAATTATGCGCAGCATGGATTGTTGTCACGTTCTGGGTGTCAATTATGGTCACATAGACTGCACATCTTTTTACTAAGTTTATATCGTGGCATTGCCACCACAATGTAAATATATCACCGTAAAAGCAATAAAACACCGTTCAATGCATATATTTACATCAAACAAATCGTTGAAATACCGCACGAAGAAAATTAAAGATATGTTGTTGCTAAGATAATACTGTTCCAGTGAATCCACGTAAAGATTCTAATGTTGTTTAAAAATTAAAATAAGCATCTCAACATTTTACGTTTTGATGTGATCGATTGTTCTCTAGGAATTATACGCTTCAGCCTTTTGTTGCTAGCTTACCTCGTGAAGAAGGTAAATACCCACTCATTTCCGCAATCCTTCTGTTGCTGTTACATGAACTAATCAAATATCATAGCAGTACAGAAACATGTCGGTTTTATCACTGTCGGATACCCAAGGTGAATTTCACTATAATACTCTACATGGGGTTCCGATGCTGTTCTGTTTGCAATTTGATTCCGATCGGCCGAATGACAAACAGGATACGCTGTCGCTATTATTGCTACACTGGATATTCCCCATTCCTTTTTCTGTCGTTAATTTGATACCATTGGGATGTGGCGAATACAAAATCAAGTGCCATTTTTTTCCCGGTGTTTTTAACAATTTAGTTTGAACTGCGCTATTTCAAATGGAATGTGATATTTCTGGTTGCGTTAGTACATTCAATACAATCAACAGTCTTCAGGGTAGTTAATTACAGGTGATCAGTACGACTCTAATCAAAGAGGCAAATCTTAATCACAAATAGCCAAAACGAAAAGATAATACCGATCCTCAAGGTCACGCAAAGACATATGTTGTCAAATCACAAGTTACCAGTTTCCATGATAAAGAGGACTTGATGGGGAAAGGAAATCGGAAAATTACTCGTTTACATTGAAATAAAACCCAAATACACAACTTGGATGAGTAATTTTGTTGTTAACAGCTATGAAAATCAGCCTGCAGATTTAGCGGCAACGGCATTGTTGAATGGGCGGTCATTACACAATTATGTTGTCTTGTTGTTAAGCAATTTAAGCGGAGTAAACAGAAGTAAGGAAATAGAGATTTAGAATTTTTATTTTTTAGTTTGTTTTTTATTGTTCAACTTGAAATCGAGGCTCTTAACGATCATAAAACTGAAGGATGTACAGATCTTCAGTGTAGATTTCACTCGCACCTTCTCGGCCTTTCCCTACACTGTTGTTAGGTCATACTCATGAGGTTTCTGGTGAATTTTGGATTAATGGTCAAATCATGTTTTCATATCACAAACAGTTCTATCTTGCTTTGTTTTTTTGATATTTTAACTCAATATATCAATATATATTTGTGTATGTTTATACTATTTTTTAAGTACATTTTAAGGATTTTCTTGTAATTCTTTTCCAGTAGACAAAGTCTTTCCTGGAAAACCTGAATACAAATTCAAAAATAAAGGTAAGTATATTTTGTTTTGTATTCCTAGATAAGCGTTAAGTTAAACATATCAACCCCTATCTGATAAGATGGACATTAATATCTTTGTATCGCTAACACTGTTTATTGTCACTTGTTCCAGTCACGCTCTATTTTGACTGCCTATAAAAAGTTCTGATAAGTAGTAATAAAACTGATGTTACATGACATGTGGGTTATTAAGTTATTAAGTTTTTAAATAAATATCCATTTAAACGTCCGTATCTCGATGTTTTCTTCGGACATCGTGCTCTCGCGTGGTCACGTGAAATGTAGGAAAGTCTTACATTAACACTTTATGTAAATATGGCCAGAGCTAATTTGTTCGTACAAATGAACATGCTATACTTGTTCATGGTACTTATAAACTAATGAAAGTGGAGGAAAGTGCTATTTATTCACGCACAGTATTTCAAAACTGCTATAAATTGACACATTAATTGACCAAGTTGCCACAACAACCGTTCCAAACTTGGATCACGAATGCACTGTCAAAGTGAAACTCAAATTGTATACGGATCATGCCGTTTTTCGAAAACCTACATTCATACAACGTATTGATTGACGCTGTTGTATCAAATCTGACCTCTTCAAATATAAAATATTTTTTTACACAGAATGAAGCCTTAGTGTCAGGCAATGCATACAAAAAACGCGGGACCTTTAAACAATTTGGTGTCATCGAAATTTCAAATTAAAACAATGTACAGTGTACATGAATACACCAATAAGCAACAGAACATGAGCAACATTAACCCACATGTGATCATCTTAATTATGAGATGTCTACATAATTTTCTTAACATATTAAGAGAATTAGGAAGTGTACAGTTTCCATTCCATTTATATTGTTAGCACTGGATTGCAAATATCTTATTCTCTTGTAAGTAATCATACAGATAGTGATTGATCCAAATAGTTTCTCCGACAAGATTTTTGATATCTGTATATGTTGATCAAACAATTATCTAGATTTTGAAAGCAAGAAAGCATGATATTAATATTCTAACATCACACTGATGTGATATTCAAGATACGAAAACATTTAAGCGAAAACTGGAAACGAAATGCAACTGATCTGACTTATACACTTACATGCTTGAGTTGGTACTGTACGCATTCATCTAGAACAACACTTGAATTTAACCCTGCTAGGTTTAAAAACTAAATTTGTCCTGTCGTTAACTGGTAACTTTGATGTGATTTATTAACTTAATGAATTCAAAAGAAGGCCTGTGAAAACGATTGCTTATATTATTACTTTTATTGCTTCAAGCTACTCGATGTATAATAGAGTTATCATAGAACCAGGCATGTAGAGGTAAGGGTCGGCTGAAGTTGGGACTATTTTCTCTTTTTTTTTTCTAATCAACAGTATTAACCCATTTTTTATATTGACTCTGCAACACGTTTGGTTTTTGTGTTGCGTTTTCGCTTTCGTTATGAACGCTTCTGGTCCTATTTCCTGGCTCAAGCACCATAGAGTCTTTAAAAATGGGCGTTTTAACTTTCGGCTTCTTCGGAGTGAAGAAATAGAGGTTACACAACGAGTGGTTGTTGGATATGGAATTTATTTCACACGAGTAAGTTATTTTTTAAAAGTTATAAAAGACACGAGCTTTAGCGAGTGTTTTTTGCAACTTTTAAAAAATAACTTACGAGTGTGAAATAAATTCCATATCCAACAATTTCGAGTCGTGTGACCTGTTTCTACCACAATAATATCGGCTTGAATCAAAGGGAAACGTGGCCAAGTATAATTTCGCGTATGCAAATAAAGTGTACCGGTGACGTCCGGGACCCGGTGATGTGACGTCATTAGATTATTGATGACGTCAATAACAATTGCAGCTTGGGTCAAAGTTCACCGTGTTAGCCAATCAAAATGCGTACAGAGTTTATACCACGTGTGGTATAAACAGATTGTTAATCAACAGCTGTAATGATTAACTGATGGTCTGAGAGTTGAATAACACGGGGTATTGTGGTAGAAAATAGTTTACACGCTGGTATTATAATGTGACCAGGTTTGGTGTCCTACTTGGCGTCTTTAAAAGTTTACTGCAGTGAGATTACGCTTTTCAGGCTACATAAGCTACGCACAATCACAAGAAGACTCCGCACATCCATATTGCAGCCTCCCGAAAACATACAAATTAACACATGCACCCATCAGGCATACTCGGGAAGTCATTACTTTAATCGTTGTCGAAGCTGATATAGCTTTAAACCTTACAAAACCTACTATTGGAAATAAAACTTGGCTGGCAATAACGAAATCTAAAATAGAATAGACAAAATCTTAACTGCAACTCAGAATAGAAACGCGGACAAAATATAAAGAAAAGAAAGACCAAGTATTCCGATTGAAATTAATCCTGTCATGGGTTCAACTTCAAGTAATCTGATTTTCCTTCAGCCCAAATAACCGTGAACCCGTACATGTGCAACAATCTTATATTACCCACCACTTTTTACAACTAACAGACAGATAATTCCGCGTCGCACACGCTATAATGAAAATCAAGCAGATTATTGGAAAGTCAGCCAAATTGTTAGCCAACCTTTTCTATTTAGACTTTGTTGGTGATGGAGTATCGTTAGCGTTAATGATTGCTATTAATTCTATGATGCTTTCTTCAATATTTAATATTAGCAGAAAAGGTTGCAAATGTAATTGGAAAGATTGAAACGCATGTCAATAGAGGTTTCATTATGAACTTAACCAGCAAAACGTTATCGCCTTTATCTTTCTCCAACTTTACTTCAAATTGATTATTTTTTTCCTCAGTTTTGATGTTGATATCAACACATCTCTTTGTTTCAGATATCAAAAATAAATTTAAAGCACTATTCAAAGGTAAGTAGTTCAATTTAGTAACAGAGTTTGTAAGGCTCAAAATTATATAAAGATCTTTAGACATTCTGAAAAATTAAAGTATTATATAATCATTTCGAAATAAGAGATATGATTTGTTTCCAACTATGGGAAGATATAAACTCTAAAATTGCATTGTTTTAGGCAGACCAAATTGGCAATCATTTTTTTCATCTCATATTTACGGAAGAGCATTAGGGCCATGAAGCAATAAAAATTAAATTCATTTTTTCATGTTAATAACTCGAAATTTCGACTTACTAACACGAAATTTCGAGATGATAACTCGAAATTTCGACTTACTAACTCGACATTTCGACTTACTAACTCGACATTTCAACTTAGTTACTCGAAATTTCGACTTACTTACTGAAAATTTCGAGATCATAACTCGAAATTTTGACTTACTAACTCGAAATTTCGAGATAATAACTCGAAATTTCGACTTAATAACTCGAAATTTCGAGATTTTAACTCGTAATTTCGAGATAATAACTCGAAATTTCGAGATAATAATTTTAGTTATGGAGATTGGTAATGCACTAGATTTAGTGAAAAAAACATGTTTCTCTTAATGTCACACTACTGTAAATATCATGTTTTTGTCTGACAAATAGGACATGATATTAAGAGGAATGCACTGTATGTATATGTATATATAGTTGAAAAATATAAATTCAACATGACAACTGTTGTGTTTTGTTAACGTTTTCAGGCCTAACGGCCATCTTCAGGCGATTCATTTATTCAACGTCTAGGTTACCACATTATGACGTGTATATACAGGTACATGTGTGACCATCTTTCAACTTCTATGAAGTTTTAAGCAGAATTGTTAAATTCATTTAATCAAAGTCTTCGATAGCATCTGTACTTGTAATTCCGTGATTTGTCAAAGACTGAAAACATAGATGAAAGGCCCCTCCTTATAGTCATTATTACCTCCACTATCAATTTACTATAAGCCTTCTTAGTTCTTGGCCCCTTTTAAGTGGCCTCCCACATACATATATATACACAAGAATGGGAAATCAACTTCATCTTCTCTATCAGTTTAGGTCAGGATGATTTATAGCCAATTCGTCTCAATAACCAAAAGTAAAATTAGTTTGCTTTCGTGGGATGCCCCTTTAAGTGAATATGATAGATTGTGTTGAATATACTTATGATTAACATAGAAACACAAATGATGAATAAAGACAATTTTTAATGTGCCCTGTCAGGGCCTCGAAGTCTCGATATATGGCAGCAAATCACCTAGCCAGAAATGCCTATGGCCGCAACTCAACTTCCCTGTAGTATGTATATATATATGTTTTATGAACTAATTAAGTAATAGTTTGTTGGTACTGGTACAGAGAGTCATGATCCATGTTGTATCGACACAGAACCATTTCTATACTTAAAGCAAAAAATTAAAATTAAGTGTGCACCATCAAGTTTTCTTGTCATTGACTTAAATCATGCCACACACCTACTTCAAATGTACAATATTCTTCAAATTATTGTTTTGTTTGTTTGGTTTGTTGTTGTTGTTGTTGTTTGATGTCCTATTAATAGCCAGGGTAATTTAAGGAAGTACGAGGTTTGGGAGGTGGACGAAATTGGAGTACACGGGAAAAAAACATTGACCTATGGTCAGTACAAGATACTTGGCAACTGGCGGTACCCCATGTGGGTTTTGAACTCGCAACCCAGAGGTGGAGGGCTAGTGATAGACTGTCGGGACACTTTAACAACTTTGCCACCGCAGCAAATTAAAATATTCCTTTGGTTTTCCCTACCTCTATTGTACTGATTCTCTAACATTTATGTATTTCTTCTTTATCATTATTATAATAATTATTTTGTAATTCATAAAGTTCTGCAAGAATTTTTTCTTTCCATGAAAAAATCCAACACTTTTAGGTGGTTCCACTTTGTTTCTATCCCTATTGGCTTAATTTGATTTTGACCCTTGATCAAAGTGCCTCGAGATATGGTCAACTGATACCTTGTTTGACTCTGCCCAACTTAGCTTTGGATGTCATTATTACAAATTTTTTATACTTAGCAATCAAAAGATTTGACCTTGACTTTTGATACGATGACCTTTAGGGTCTTAATGCCTTAAAGGTCATCTGATTTATATAATTTTCTTAGTTATTGCTAAAGATATCATTATTAACACATAAGAACCCCACCCCCACCCCCCACCCTCCGGGGCCACGGTGACCGAGTGGATAAGGTGTCTGACATGCTTCCACTAGCCCTACACCTGGATTGCAAGTTCGAATCCCACGTGGGACAGTCGCCAGGTACTGACTATAGGTTATTATCTCGTAAGTCGAAAGTTGGAGTTATTATATCGAAATTTTGAGTTAGTAAGTCGAAATTTCGAGTTATTATCTCGAAATTTCGAGTTAGTAAGTCGAAATTTCGAGTTATCTCGAAATTTCGAGTTAGTAAGTCAAAATTTCGAGTTATAATCTCGAAATTTCGAGTTTCTAAGTCGAAATTTCGAGTTATTAACATGAAAAACTGAATTTAATTTTTTGGCTTCATGGCCCTAATGCTTTTCCGTACATATTACAGTTTCGATGACCATTATTTTCTGATAAGTTATGTTGGCTTGAATATTGCTAAATCCATCTCATATGTTTATAAATAACATGCAACTCCAGATATGCATTTCTTTTTTATTTAATAAACTACGAATGAGAATAATTGATATCAGTGCAATTTTATCTGAACATCAACTTCAAAGTCAATGTGGGAAAATACCACATATCTAACGACCTCTTCCTTGATGACTCGATTCGTTTTTAATGTTGGAGCTTTTATACAAAATATCAGCATCTTATCAATCAAACAAAACCAACGTAGAATCCAGTTATTTTCTAAAAAATCATTTGCACTATATTGTACTTTATATATCCTTTAAGTTTTGTGTGAAATGATAGTGAAAAGTCCTTCAAATTGTTAACCAATCATTTTACGGAATCGAATTTCAAAAGAAGTGAAAGAAAAAAGTAATAATCACCAGAGGAATAAGCTTGAATTACGTTATTTATCAATCAATAATATATAAAGATCTTTATATAAAGATATGCAACAAAACTTTATCGCCTTTATCTTGCTGCAACTTTACTTCAAACAAATTGATTTGCTTTTTTCCTCAGTTTTGATGTTAATTTTAAAACATCTCTTTGTTTTAGATAACCGACATAAATCGGATGCACTACATAGATTTAAGTAATTTAATATATGGATTAGAGTTCGCAAGCAAGACTTTTTCATAATCAAGACACATTTATACCAGCTTTTATTGAAATAACGCATAATCTTTAGCAGCATTTTATTCAATTACAATCATTTTGCATAATAACGAGATAAAACTCCCTGACGGAATCAAAATACCAAACAACAGGTGAAAGACAATAAGAACCATTTACCACCAGAGGAATAGGCTTAAAGTACTTGTATCAATGAACCCTCTGAAATATTAAAAAAAATAATTATATAATCATTTTAAAATAAGAGATATGTTTTTTTCCAACTATTGAAAAATATCAACACTAAAATTTCATTTTTGTTGGCAGACCAAATTGGCAATCATCCTTTGTAGGAATGACCTCTCATATCACAGGTTAACACATGAGGGAATATTTCATTCATCGTAATGCCGTTGAACCCTGTCTGTGGACGATTCAAGTTTATCGCTATTCCAAACAGTAAAATACCACACTATCAAACACCTGTTCAGGGAATAAAACATTTATTTGCCGAACATTTCGTTTAAGGGAACGGGACTTCAAAACCCTTCAACGACACCGATAGAGGTAGAAAGAATTCGAACTTGCAGTAATTACCTCAATTACGATATCCGTATGATTTATTGCAAAATAAAATGATTGTTTCTACCGATGGTTTATTAGTTCCTTTGAAGTTTCTTACAGGTTAGAAAAAAACATATTTGACCTAGATGGCGAAAATTCCTTACTACATCGCATCGGCTTGAATAACTCGAGTACGCTTGCGTAAGAAACCCCTACAATGCTGGATGCTAGACATAATAAGTCACGAGGTAAATCGCAACTTGATTTAAACGACGACAATGATGCCATACGGTAAAGATTTAAGATTTAGTTGCAACGGTATAAGTACTATCAGTAGGCCTGGTCATGGAAGTACAAAAATACGGGGGTAGCGATTTCTTTCATCGTCGGAAACTAAGATGGATTGCTCTACATTACACATTTTAGAAATACATCTTATTAACAAAAAACAATGTAAAACGTACGGTCAGGACATGCTAGAATTTCTAATGGATGTATTAATTATTGATCAACTATTAAATCAAGAGATGAAATAAAAACTCGTTAAATTGGATTGGATTAAATTAAATTGGACAAAGTCTCAAGTGACCTATTCTAATCGCCTTTTGTCCGTCGTCGTGCGTCATGCGTCGTCCGTCCGTAAACAATTTACATTTTCGACTTCTTCTCCAAAACCCCTGAACCAAATTCAATGAAATTTGGCAGAAAGCTTCTATGGCTGAAGGTCAACCAAAATTGTGAATTATATGGTCCCCACCCCCCCAGGAGCCTGAGGGATGGGGCCAAAAAGGGTCAAATTGACTAAAACTTTAAAAATCTTCTTCTCTTCTCTCAGATATGGTGGAATCCAATACTCTTCATAGATGGAAGGATCTTATGGTGCTTTACCAAAATTGTGAATTTCATGACCCTGGGGTCTCACGTTTGCCCCTTGGGAGGGGGTAAACTTTACTGTAGTTTATATAGGGAAATCACATTTTTGACTATAATTTGTTTGATTTCTATTGGAATTCATTCTAAAATGGTTAACATTATCACCATGGGATAACAATTTGATAGTATGCACATGTTGGCCCTGAATAACCCCCAGGAGCTGATGGGCGGGGCCAAAAAGGGTCAAATTGCAGAAATTTTAAAAATCTTCTCAATACCCATATAACTTAGAATCAAATACTTCTTATAGATGGAAGGGTCTTATGGTGCTTTACCAAAATTGTGAATTTCATGACTCTTGGGTCTCACGTTTGCCCCTGGGGAGGGGGTAAACTTAATATAGCTTATATAGGGAAATCACATTTTTGACTATGATTTGTTGAATTTCTATTGGAATTCATTCTAAAATGGTTAACATTATCAGCATGGGATAACAGTTTGATGGTATGCACATGTTGGCCCTGACTGACCCCCAGGGGCTGATGGGCAGGGCCAAAAAGGGTCATATTGACTGAAATTTCAGAAATCTTCTCAAAACCCATATAAGGTAGAATCAAATACTTTTCATAGATGGACGGATCTTATGGTGCTTTACATTTCATGACCCTGGGGTCTCACGTTTGCCCCTAGGGAGGGGGTAAACTTTACAATAGTTTATATAGGGAAATCAAATTTTTGACCATGATTTGTTGGTTTTGTATTGGAATTCATTCTATCTTGGTTAACATTATCAGCATGGGATAACAGTTTGATTGTATGAACATGTTGGCCCTGAGTGACCCCCAGGGGCTGATGGGCAGGGCCAAAAAGGGTCAAATTGACTGTTTAAAAAATCTTCTTCTCAATACCAATATAAGTTATAATCAAATACTTTTCATAGATGGAAGGGTCTTATGATGCTTTACCAAAATTGTGAATTTCATGACCCTTGGATATCACGTTCACCCCTGGGGAAGGGGTAGACTTTACAATAGTTTATATAGGGAAATCACATTTTTGGCAATCATTTAATTGTTTGATTCATTCTAACTTTGTTAACATTATCAGCATTGGATGACAGCTTAATGATATGCACATGTTGGCCCTGACAGACCCCCAGGGACTGATGGGTAGGGCTAAAAAGGGTCAATTAGATTAACTGAAATATTTCAAATCTCAAGTGACCGTTAAGGCCCATGGGCCTCTTGTTTAATTTTTTTTTAACTTTTGCTCTTACATGAACTAATCAAATATCATAGCAGTGCAGAAACATGTCGGATACCCAGGATGGATTTCACTATAATACTCTACACGGGGTTTCCGATGCTGTTCTGTTTGCAATCTGAATTCGATCAGCCGAATGACAAACAGGATACGCTACCGCTATTATTGCTACAGTGGATATTCTAAAGTCATACTTCTGTCGTTATTTTGATACAAGGGGGATGTGACGAATACAAATCATGTGCCGATTTCCCCCCCGGTGTTTTCAACAATTTAGTTTGAACTCAATACAATCAGCAGTCGTCAAGGTAGTTAAGTACAGGTGATCAGTACACAGATAGTGCCAAACGGCTGTAATCAAGCAACTCTTAATCACAAATCGTCAAAATGAAAAGATAATACCGATCCTCAAGGTCACGCAAAGACATATGTTGTCAAATCACAGATTACCAGTTTCCATGATAAAGAGGACTTCAGAAAATTACTCGGTTACAATGAAATAAAACCCAAATGCACAACTGGGATGAGTAATTTTGCTGTTAACAGCTATGAAAATCAACCTGCAGATTTAGCGGCAACGGCATTGTTGAATGGGCGGTCGTTACAAAATGGTGTTGTCTTGTTGTTCAGCAATTTTTGTTTGGTTGTATTGGTTAAAGTGTTATATGGCTTGGAGAGTCGATGTATGCATACGTTTTCCTCCATTTGATAGCGCGTAACGTATCCCGTTCTTCCTTGGTGATTTACCCTGCTGGTAATGCTCACTAAATATAATTATAAGTCAGCATTAGCTCCAGGCTGTCACAAGGACACAAACACGTGCTCCCCCAAAACATACATCAACACACACATGCATATAACACACTGGCAGGCCGTCGTTAAATACCATAGCTGTCGAATCGTGAAGTAACAAAAATAGTCAAGGCAGGGGCCTATCTCTTTCAATCATGCATTTTGAGAATTGTTATAATCAACATTAGTTGGCACCCTGTTCATCAATACATATCAACCATTGTGCATTCCATTATCTCTGTGGTGGTGATTTCTCGTAAAGAAGGAAAATGCCTTGATATTGTTTGCAATTTCCATGGTAATTTGATTTTCTAGTTCTCTTCTCCATGCTGATGTCAATAACAAGACAAACTATTATTTCAGATTTCTCAACAATACAACCAGACACAAGTAAGTAATTAATTTAAGAACAGTGTATGCAATTTTTCATTACCAAGGATAATGTTGTTTTTGTTGACCGTTACAACAATCTGGAAAATTATATTCGTATACTTTTTATTTTAAAAAATATCGCATAAGTGAAGGAAAATTGTCATAAAACGACGGACCTTAACATCTAATAAAGAGGCATAGTTCAGTGAAAAATAGATTCAAATCTTCAGGGAACCTATGATTTGTACAAAGTTTGATCGAATTTGGTTGGTCAGTTTAAATCATCAGGATATAAGATTATCTGCAGAGTTACACATCTCTCAACAAAGATGCTCACGAAAAAAATCACAAAAAGAACACACAAAAAAAAACAAAAAAAAACAAAAACAAAAACGAGATGAATAACGTTAAAAAGAGGGTTTTGATATAAAAAGACAGGATATCGCTAAAAAGGCGACGGAAGTGTTTCCGAAATGACTTTGTCTTGCCATAAAGAATTGAAGTGTACGGAACGTACTGATAGTATGAGCTAATTCGCGATTTTTGCCGGCTATTGTAGCGATTTGGGGGTGGAAAAAATGGCACATACAATTTTGATGGGGTTTTGAACCATTGTAAAACTCGGCTCGATCTAGGTCTGGATGTTTCTGGTATCCCTGTGGAAATTCATATTTATGAGATATTTTGGGATAAACATACCAAAATCGTCATTTTGATTAAGAGGTTCTGTTTAAGTCGCCCTCAAAATTCCCCGCCAAAAAAATCCAGAAACATATACAGTGTACATATAAATAGATAAAGGTTTCCTGAAGAAAACGGTCTGTTTAGTTTTTCGATATCTTTTACAGAACGGTCACAAGATTGTTTTGAAAATGGACTATTGTTTTCGACATTCTCAGTATTTTTCCAATCGACAGGGGTATTTTACTATAAATAGACCACCTATTTTGATGACGTACATAACGCCATCCTGAACTCATCGGGTGTTGTCTCTGAAATGATTCCCCGAGGTGTTCCGGATGGAATAACACTGGGGACTTCACGCCACTTACTCGTTCAACTCAAGGCTTTAGCAGCAGTCTAAGTGAGTTGTATTACATTTTCCCGTCAGGACCAGGGCTTTTTAATATTATATCATATTAAAACTGACATTGGAGGTTCAGCGTTCAATCAAATCTAAACTCGTTAGGCCTAGTAGTAAGCCTCCAGTAGGCCTACTCTGATATAGGCCTACATGTCTCTGGCCTACTGTAGATGATATACGTGTTCATTAACGTTTTAGAGACAAGCGACGTTAAATATGTAATATTAATTTTCTTTATTGTTTGTTTGCTTAATTAAAATGCTTTTTCGTTAGGTAATGCATGTTTATGTTTTGATATCTTGATCAGCTGATATTTGTTTATGTGGAGTAGCAACGTTTCGATAATCACATTACATGCATCCCTAGTCTAGCTTACGATGACACGAATTTTCAAGGAACTAGAACTGTACGTGAACTTCAGTACACACTAGCAGTATATTTAACATTTTGTTTTCAAAATTTATTAGAATTTGTTTTTCTCAAAATGTTAATGAAATATTTATATTCAAGTGCTTTAAATTTTGAAGATAAAAGTGTCTGACTTGGCCTTTAATGAGATGGTTCTTAGGACAGGGTCAAATTATATCATTTGCATTAATAAATGAATTAAGTAAATTTTCAAACATATTTGCCTCAAATACCATACAACAGATTTAAACCCTTCACATTCATTAACCAAAGAAAATAATATGCAAGAAAGCTGTACTGACATTTATGCTAAAATATTGTCAATTATTATGTCGCATTAAGTTAAATTAAGTTATTTTTGGTGTGAAACCATGTTATGTAATTATTTGTCTTCTAATATTTTGATTTATAATTCATTTAAACTTATTACAAAAGGTATTGTATAATCATAGAACATAATTTTACAAAATCAAAGAGTTACCAGGATTTAACTTTTACAATATACAAAATAGTCTACTTCGAAAAGTCATCTGCAGACAGGTAGAAATAAGTAAATTTTCAAATATCTTTGCTTCAAATACCATACAAACATGTTGAGCCCTTTTGCTGGCATGCACCGAAGAAAACAATGTGTGAGAAAGCTGTCCTGACAATTTTTTACTAAAATATTGTGCATTATTATGTCGCATTAACTTAAATTCAGTTATTTTGGCTGTGAAGCCATGGAGTACAATTTTTTTCGTCTTTTGAATTAATTTCAACTTATTGCAAAAGGTACTATAAAATTAATAAACAATATTAAAGAATGATCCAGATTTAATTATCATAATTTTACAACAAAGTTTTCTTCGAAATGTCATCTTCACACAGGTAAAGTACAGTTGCACAGGGACTGGTGTAAACATCTCGCAATGTTATGTTTCGATTTTGAAGCTGAACACAAATATTTACATCAGGAAGCGCGTTCTAATTGTAGGCCTCGGATGGCAGTTAATTGCCCTCTGTGTTAGACTACTAGAGAAAACCTGAATTGGAATATTTTAATTTTTTATTTCATATTGCAGAAGTTTCCTCTCAATTTGAAGCTTTTAGAAATTTGGAAAACACCATTTTTCACAATTTTCACTTATTTGATACAATTGCACTTGTGAGATAGTTTATTAATATATTTACAAGAAACTTAGCAGTTACCCTACAGATGTTTTACATATGGCATGCGACGGACCTCCCATATGTTGTTAAGTGAAGTAGTCTTAAATGTAAACTTTATTTATTTTACAACTATTGTGGAACAAGTTATATCAACTTATATTAATCACAATTGTTGGCCCGGATGGAATTGTGCGAGAGGGGTCTTACTGTGGAGGAAGTAATGTGGTTGGGAAGGAAACCCCTATATCTTTTCACGTCCAATCAAGGGATCAAACCCAGGCTAGCTTGGAGAAAGGCAATTGTGCTGCCACCCGACCAGCCGAGTGAGGTAGTCACCAACTACTACAAAGTGACCTCACCTCAAAATGACCCTGGCTGTTCATGAAGTGATCATCCTTGTCGTTGTTAGGTTCTGGATGTCATGTGCTGGGCCTCCTGCATGATGTTCAGTAAGGTAGTCACCAACTACTACAAGGAAACCCAGCCTCAAACTATGAGATGCCACTTATTTTTCAGAAACCACGCAAACTGGTCTACACTGCTAACCCCTATAAGAGGTTGAAAACATCTATTTAAAAAGAAAACATGATTTTTTGTTTTGCTTGGTAAGCTTCATTTTCATAAATTATTGCTCAAATTCCTGGATGACATGCAGACTCATAATGTTGTTATTATTGAATGATTATTCATATTAATGTTTTTGCAGATATTTCCCTTCCTATTCATGATCGATCAATTTTTGATATGATGATAACTGATCATGAACTTTATAGTGAGTCCCAACACTACTTAAAAAGTTTCAAAAAAAAAAATGACATGGTCCACTGACACAGACAGTGATTCTGACTTTGATCTACAGAGCAAGTCTTAAAATATCATTATTTTACTGATATGGCTAAATCAATCAAACAATTTTCCTTCTCTTATTTGTATCATTATGTTCTACTGTGGAATTCATACAATTTTTTTGAAAAAAGGGATTTTCCTCGTGCGAGTATAATTTATTAACAATTTCCTATAAGATAAATATGGGGCGAGTCAATTCCCTCACTTTATTCTAAACAAATTGTTGCCATTTCCTGGCCTCTGATTGGTCCAAATTAAGATTTTGTTAGATTTAAATGATTTGATATGTAGGTACACCATGGGACACTGTTACCTCTGGTGACCTCATTTTCACATTTTAACAAAATGACCGCCATTAATGGCCTCTGATTTGTCAAACAATTAGATATTGTCGATCGATCGAAATGTATATATTGAATGATTTTAATGAAAACCGTGCTGAAACAGAATTATTGCCCCTCACTACGCTTCATTCTTTCTGTGACATCCTTCAGGTGTCACCCCACTAGTACGAATGACACTATTCTCTACACATTTTTATTTTTTTTTTTTTACATATTTTTCACAAATATCTCTATCCCAAAGACAGGATTATTCTTGTTTTGACATATATGGTACATTAAGTTCCATAGTTTCCGCTAAGGGCACACGGGTACGTATAATCGAAAGACAGTAAGCCAGACATTTACACTGCACTGGGGAACCCCCGCCTCGGGAATTCCCGCCTTTTTACATCCAGAATCCTACGTCATTCTATTTTCAGTAACAGTGTATATTTGTGATTTTCTCAATCTCAACACACTATTTATCCTCGTATGGTATATAAAGTACCCGTTTCATGTGTTATTCACTCGAGAAAACAGCTACAAACCAGGGAAACACAATCTCCACAGGGACTTGGTTCGAGTGAAACACCTGCTGAATGGCCGATCGAGTTGCACCAGTCGTTAACACACTTTTGGATATATGACCTCTAACCATGTCCCGGATGTAAATAATCTTCACTTTGGTGATGGATGCATATTGACAGCTATCTCCAAAAAAATATCGAAGTTAATTGTGATATCGGTCCCAATGTTAATAAGGTTGTGTGTACACTTGTGGAAGTTATTTTCAGTATCAATGCTCAAGCGGTATTTTCAACTTAGTTATAGAAATACTTCATTATTTTTAAAGACATGAACAACACACTAGAAGCCCTGATTTTGACATCATATGATATGTATGACATTTTTTTTTTTTATCTTTGATGGTATATATCACTATTTATCAATTAGAATACCGCGAGTACATCTGTTACTAAGATGAACTTAGGTTTGTTTGTTTGCTTGTTTTATCACCATGTGTATTTATTGCAATCAGGATCGTTTTGAGGCTGGGTCTCCTTATAGTAGTGGGCGACTACCTCACTGAACAACACACAAGAGGCCTTTAACATATGCTTGGATAGATGCCAATTGATGTCTCATAATCAATTAATGTGTCATATTCCAGAAAACTGAAGAATTGTGAAAATTATTACAGTGGTAACCCCCACGCCTCTAATTTCCTCGCGCCAGTATTAATATTTAAACGTAATGGAGAGTTTTAAATGTCGCGCGAATAAATTAATCGCAAGTGAGGAAATTAAGTGAAAGTGAGGAAATTAAGAGCAAATGAAGGTATTAATGCTAAAGGAAAGGAAATAAAGGTTTGGGGGGTTACCAGTGTTATAAGATAACCAATAATCTATTAAGTCCCCACTTAAAAAAACTTGACACAAATGTTCTTCAAGGTCATGGGGTGTGAGACTGATCCTTTATTTTCCGATCGGTCAACCATGATGACCGCCACAGAATTACTTGCCTCTGATTGGTGAAAATTTAGAAATTGCTTGATTTCGATTACAATTGGTATATGGTATATAGTGGTATTAGCGGACTGCAAATTTCATTGCATGGGTATCATTGCCATATCAAGGCTTCTGATTGTTCGAAGTTTAGATATTGGATTTGGATGCAAAATGATAGATAGGGGAATTCGAATTCAACCACATGGGATTCATTGCCATAGGAAGCATCGAGGAATTCAATTGGTCAAATTTTAGATGCAAATTCAACCTCACGGGTTTTCTTGCTATAGAACCACGCTGATGCTTCTTTTTGGTCGAAATATTGACATTGAACGATTTTGATGTAAACCAGGACTCGTGCATGGAACCTCTGAACTCAAGACGGACATTTCTATATCATCTTTAGCATTTATTTTTATCTGATTTTCGTGCTCAACTAGAGTCATCTTCCCTCACTACACTTCATTCTTTCTGTGACACTCCTTTAGGTGTCACCCTACTAGTAAAATTCGTAGAAGATCGGTCTTATAATTTACGTTTTATTTCATAGAAAGAAAGCAGCAAGAACTTGCTGAGATACGTCAAAATGAAAACAGTGAGATTTTATGTACATTTGCTAAATAATTCCATATCACAGTCTGGAAATGTTTATAGCATTAGTAATTAGCAGTCTGTTCGTAACAAAGTGTTGTCGGCCAATCGCCATCAGATGGTAGGTTAATCAAATCGCTGTTCGTACGGCGTCGGTTCTGCATCCGTCTTTCAAATTTCTTATTATCGCTTTTTCTCAGAAATTTCTTAATGGATATTTCTCAAAATCCATGTGTAGGTTTCCGCTTGACCCTTGTTGAAAATATTACATTTTAAGATCAGAAAATAAGATGGCAGACAGGCAGCTATTTTGAATTTTGACAGGTTTTATTTTACAGACAGTTCTTCAAAGTTCTTCTAAAAATTCATTTGTAGTGTCCCCTTGTTCCCTAGTTGTGTGTATGCCATTTTCGGAACGATCGAAAAAATGTTCTTATCCCTATTTCTCAGAGAGTCCTTCAACGATATTTGTCTCAATTACGTTTAGATTCAGCTTGTTTTATTTGAGGTTTGTTAACTCTATTTCATGGAGAGTTCTTGATTGATCTTTCTCAGATTTAACATGTAAGTTTAGCTTGTTTGAAATGATTAAGAGGAAGAAGAGAAAAGTAGAGACAAAATCAGTCTTAGAGAGATCAAATAAAGGTTATTCAATGGTGAGCGACAAGATCGCTTCTGGATCTTTTGTACCACTTGTATTGGAAAATCAAGACCATCCTCGAATTAGAATTCCTGCGGGTTGTTAGGTAAAATAGTCTAAAAGGCCAACACGTAGTCACCTTTTACGTCATGCATCTAGCTAAAACAAAGCTGCTTTTGCAGAAAAAAGGATTACCAACTATTGGGCATGAATTCGTTAAAAAAAGAATAAATAGAAAATAAAAATAAAAAAAAAATGAGTGAAAAAGAAGAAAAAACATCAGGAAAACTGATTTGGACAAACTTTTATTGAATTTGGTTGTTCAGTTTAATTTTTCCGGAAATATGATTATCTGCAATGTAAACCATCTCTCAGCAAAGTAACTCTTAAAAAACAGACAACAACGTTAGATGGGGTTTTAATATGTTAGAACAGGAAAAGGTTTTTCTTATTATCAAAAGTAGCCGAAGGCAGTCCTTTCAAAATGGCTTTGTCTTGCCGTTAAACTAAACTTTGTAATTTTGTTCTGGTTTGTATTGTTTAAGATATTACATGATTTTGATTCTGAATTTTGTACTGGTATATGTTTTTCCTCCAATAGCATTTTAATAGCTTTTATCATCCGATGTGTGTATGAACTTACGGAGGGCTGTCTAACAATTGCTAACCTATCAGTTGTATACTTCACCTAATATTTTCTAGAAAGAACGCAGCAAGAACCTGCTGAAAAAAATCAAGATGAAAACGGTGAGTTGTTACATGCAGTTTCTAAATAATTCCCATCATAGTCTGGAAATATTGATAACCTTACTAATTGGTATCATGTTAATAATTATATGTTAACATCGCACAACCATTAGGGCTAATAAAATCGATCTTCGTCCGACATCTTTCCTTAAAAAGTCCCGTTAACTATATTTCTAATGAACTCCATAATGAATTTTTCTTAAATTCCAGGTTAAGGTTTCCTTTTGTCCTTAGTTGTGAATATTCTATTTTGAGATTACCCAGAACAGACGATGGCCGACAGGCGGCCATTTTGAATATGAACACTTTAAAATTGTTATGGCTATTTCCCATACAGTTTTTTAAAGATTGCTCACAAATTTTATTTTTAGGTTTCTTTTGGTCCCTAGTTGTACGTATGTCATTTTGGGATTTATCGGAAAACAATATGGCCATTTTGAAGTTTGTTATCTTTTTTTGTCGGAAAGTTCCTCATGGACCTTTCTGAAATTTCATTTTTGTTCCTTATTTGTGTATACAGTATTTCATTTTGAGACTGACCAGAAAAAAAGATGACAGCCGGTCATAATAAAATTTCGGTTTAAAGCCACAAACTCCAAAATTCTAGTATACGGGTATCAATAAAAATCCAAGGTGCTCATTCACGCTCTCCTTAAATTAAAATGACCACTTACACGCTTGACCGGGGAAGTCCTTGAAACATCAGTGTATACAAATAACTGGCCGCATTTATTTTCATCGCGAGATATGTCACGGATCCGAGGATGAGGCTGTAACAACGTGAACAGCACATAAACTACACACAATGCCGTTGTTTACATATCGAGTATACGTGAGCTTTGCCAAATAATGCTTTCATTTAAACATATTAACAGAATATTCGCCTAATTACTTAACAAAATAAACAAACATACATCTAAATACTTGATTTTAAAATTTAGCAATATGCATACAACAAAACGTCGATAAAATGTTAGATGGGTGAAGTTGAAAATGTCCAAAAGCTAACCATCAGTCCAATAGACGTCCGGCAAAATCGTAATTCGAGTCTATTCCCTTTTTTCTCTCTCGCTAAGTTCCAGTGAATCATTTCCTTTCCTTCGGAAATATTCGGGTTTGCCGATTCCAGTTCCTTTTATGTTTCTTTTTGGCAGAATCTGTCTGTGCCGCATTCGGCGTTTCGCCATTTTGTATAGACTGTTGCATTATGGGACTAGTTCGCATAAAAAATTATTTTGGGGAATTTCCCGTTACTTTCATAAATACACATTTTCCTCCAGTTTTTTTATTTGTGATAATTCATATATTAAGTCTGAAAACTATAAAGAGCTCGAAATGAAGACTTTTTTGGGAGTATGTTGCTTTAAGTTTGTTACCCTTTTTCTTAGAAAGTCCTGCAATAATATTTCCTCAGCTTCATTTAGATTAATTTTGTATAATTTGCAATTTGTTAGTTATTATGAAATTATCCCTATCGTAGTCTTGGAATATTAATTACCTTACTTATTTGGACCCAGTTCATCAATACGCGTAGTTATTGTATTATATCAATACACATCAACCATTGTTGCTATTCTCCCTGTGATTGTGTTTTTGTTTGTTAAGTGTCTCCTTTGTTTTGTTTGATTTTTTTTTTTCGTTTTATATCAATGTTGATATTCACATCTACTCAATTCAGCTGTATCAGAGGACTCCCGAAGACAACTGGAAGAGGTACAAGAGAGTGGTAAGTAATTAAGTTCAAAAATAGAGTTTGCAACATATATTTCATTATCAATTGATCTATGTTTTTGACCGATACAACAATCTGAGAAAATTATGTCAGTACCGCTTTACAAGTAAATTAACGCATTAGCATAGTAACATTGTAGAGCTAACCTAAGTTTCCAATAAAGGGACGTAATCAGAAACACAGGATAGTCGGCGAATCACAGCCATATGCGTATGTGGAATAATATACCAAGAAGGAAAAGAATATAAATTTGTATTAGATAAGGTTAAACCAATCTCCAAATATTAAGTTACATTGTCGAGTAGGAGAAGGATCCTAAATAATTGTTTCCTAGATGAATTTCAAAAGTGACCTACTTTTGATAAATGGCACACCGCCTCATGCTTTACCCAAATTAATGAAGTTTTAGTGATAAGAAGTGTGGAACATAGTTACCGATCAAGCTTTTGTCTGTAATGTTAGACAAGGATCTAAATGTAGTTTAAAGAAGTAGTTTAAAAGATGACAAATTTTACTAAGTACGAAGATCAAGTGACAGCAAATGCTTTGCAATGTCAGAGTGAAAGTTTACATTGCCCGATTGCGTAATTGTGGTTCCAAAAATTAAGAGGGGTTGACAGGACAGGAATATTCAATACATGGACATGAATTCGTTGAATCAAACGGCGATGTAATATCAACACATTATATTATCAAAAGTACACATATGCCACATATATAGCCTTTTTGGTGTCCATCATAACCCAGAATATTATGAGAAAGAAATCTCAATATTTAGCAGGGATACTATTTCCAGGGGTCAGATATAACATTCATGTAAAAATATAAGAACATTGGAGAAAGACTTTCCGCAATATTAATTCACATTTAGAACTTTAATAGGTTGTTCAGCAAGCACATGGGGAAAGTGACCAATCTACAATGAAGATAAATACATACATGTAGTCTTCATTTAAGCTATCGGAATATACTCCGAATCCTCCCGACCCGATCAATCGTTTATGTAAGTTCCTGTGTCACACAGTCGAAATAACCCCACAACGAACTGATCAATCGATCAAACATTCTCATATCTACACATTTGAATCATCAGCTTTAGAGCTTGCATCAACCCTACAAATACCGGCTTACCAACTCCCAAGACAATTTCGAATCGAAGCGGGAGACAAAATGTTCATCACTTAACGCTCTCTACATGAAATGTGTACCTGAAAACATTGTTATCAATTTAAAACCACCAAGAGAGATAATCAGAAGAACCAAAAATATACAAACAATATAATAACATTCAGGGCTTATTTAAACCTATCTGTCCCTCACACCCTGGTCAGTGGTACCCCTCCATACCATGGACAGAAAATGAACGAACATCTTAACTCGTCAAATGTAAACTGGCTCCATACAGTCCCAAATTCGCCGAGAGGTGATAATCTTTAGATAAATGAATCATACCATGACAGGTTTCAGGTCTGCACTAGTAACTTATAACTAGAAAGAGGCCGTACCCGTCTAGAGTGACCCCGCTACAAAGGTCATTTAAGGACGACCTCCTTACAACTAGAGCGCGACCAGTGTAAAAATCGAAATAAAGAGTTGCTTTCTTTCCAGCTTGTTTTTTCATGAACGGTTTTATCAAAACACAAAGCAATTCATAGCATGGCGTTTTAAACTTTATTTGTAGAAATACCACAAGAACGGAATGAGAAACATCAGGGCAGAAACGGTGAGTGCTTGTGGTACAAGTAATAATAATCCTCATCACACTCTTGAAATATTGATTACCTAACAAATTAGCATCGCGTTAACAAATACGTCTTAGACTTAAATAAGACTGAAATACATCGAGAGTTGTGTTTGCTATCTTTCTAGGCTAGGGTAGTTTCTCTTGATAGAAATGATCAAACAAATGTATATATAATTAAGATAGTTTCAGTGTAAGTGCTGAATAAACAAAGTACTTTTAATCCGATTCAGAAATTAAAGTTATTTGTTCATAAATTGTTATGCAAATAGTAATTCTCTGATACCTTTATAATTCCTGCATAATTAAAAATCAAGAAATGTCATTTACTAGTTTGTCATAAGTGACATTTATTACGTGGAACTGACAGAACTTTCGAAAAAGTGTTTCGACTCACAGAAAACAAATTCAATGAGGTGCTAAAATAAACAAACTTATAAACAAATGTTAAACCTGCTTTTGTAATGCAAATAATAGCTGTTTGAAAATTTCATATTATGCGCTTTTAATCATTTTGAAGTCATGAATAAAAGGAAATGCAGGATAGATTTATTTGTCAAATAGGTTTGCTTGTTTTTTTTAGATCAATCCGACAGCGACAACGACGATATTGACGATCGAGAGGAAGGGGTCAACCTCTTCCTTGGTCAAAGTAGTAATATAGATGACGTAAATCAGGATGCAAATGCGGGTAGGTGTTCGGCGCTTTGATGAAAACATCAATGGATATAACTGAAGTTAAACATCTTAAACAATCGGTAATTGATAATTGGTAATATATGCAACATAAGTGCATTTCCTATAAACTTGTGAAATCTGTATTCAATTGGCTGACTTGGAAAATAAGCCAAGTATTCTCGAAAATATGCTGCCTAATTATTTCTAACGTTTTTTGATCCCGACTACCATCACTCTGTATTCGGGGTATTTCATATTAATTATCGAATAAGCAGATAATGGAATTCTAAGTATAGGGTAAAGATGTTTCTCAACAAAAATTGTTAATAAAGAGTACCGCTCATCACCACCAACGAATGGCTTAAAACAATATATTAACTTCGTGAATGAATATTGGGAAACTTAGACACGTTTAATTGAATATAGAATTATACATGAGACATAAAGTTGTTTAATTTAGATCATATTAGATATATATCATCTAGAAAAATGTACCTCATCTAATGGCGTTTGGATAAAAAGGGAAAGCACATTATCAAAGCATTGATAGAAATATTTTTAAACTAAAAACTTTCCTATCATACTTATAATCAAATGTCTTAATTAAAACGAATAAACAATAACCGGTGTAACAATCCGCTAATATAATAAGTTAATTATGGATTATTTTTTGACAAATCACTGCGTTCAAATATCACTACTGTAGCATCTTGTGTGAGTACCTGACATCACAGACAGCTGATTCAGTCTCATGAAAGTTCGGTATTGAGTGGATCTCGTCACGTTCGAAACAAAAAAAGGGAAGATATGAAACGAGAAAGGACACAGCAATGTAGAGCAGTAAATTCCATATGTGGAGCATTATAGTTACTTGGAAAGTGTACCATGACAAATAGTGAAATAAAATGGGGATGCCTTACAAATCTATGTCAGTGGAAGTAAGGTATTTTGGTTACATTCTATAGTCTATATTCTTAAAGTTGGACGCACATTTACCTCATACAGGCGATGTTTTATTTTGATGATGTAAGTCAGTTCAAATGTGATCGTTACTGGTTTGTCATTTTCTTTTTCTTTTGTGTGTTTGCTTTTGTTTACAACATTGAAAGCCAGTGAGCCGTAAACAGGAAATTCCCATTAGGACAAAAGAAGTAGTTCCGCTAGGTGGCGTATTGCGTATTGGATTGTCATCGTGAGGTCATTGTATTAATGCAAAAACACGTTATTTTCCATTCCCTAAGGATTTATAAAGATATGACAACCTTGTTTGACGGAGAAATCTTGCACAAGTTTACATGGAGACAAATCTATGAACGATGGGTGAATAATAAATCCCCGAATTTTTAATAAGAAAACGTTGAAATTAAACCAGATGGAAATGACTTTTAAAGTGAATATTGATGTACTTTTTCCATTGATTCCAGATATTCCATTGAAAAAAATAGTTTTTTAGAAGTTGCACTTTGTGAATAATTTGGGATGTCAATTTACCAATCACATAACTTTACGTAAGGGCAAGGTGACCTGAAAGGGCCGTCGTTATAGAACTAGAACGGATGTATAGAAGTTTTGAAAAATAAAACTAAAGAACAATCAATATGTCTTAACAGCCTTTGAAATTTCGCATAGCTTGCTTGACATCTGTGAAGTCACAGGTTCCTTATTTCTAACGTGAGCTTTAGATCTGAATCTGCGATATTTCTGAAAAACATAAGTCAATCGGATAACAACATGTGACATTTTTAATAGATACAAAGCAGATTCCGTAAATGCAGCTGATGCACCGTTGTCTAATAAATGTGTCAAAGGCCCGGCATCCATGATCCGTTATGAAATATCCCATCTTTCATACAAAACAATATACTTCATGCGGTACTCTCGGCCTTACATGCCGGAAGTGTGGCCGTCATACGGCTTCCTATGGTATGATAATAGCACCCCTTCTGCACTGAAGACTCTATGAGCGCTTCCCTCACACGTGCTGCCTTATCCTCGGACATGCAGGAAAAACGTAATTATTAATTTCTAATGAACTCTAAAGCCAACATCCTCAATATTACTCATACCAACCAATATCACATCGTCATGACCGAATGAAATCAAGTCAACTATGGGACTTTAGCTATCCGCGATTAAATCCGGCAAATATGAAACACATTCCTATTCTTGAATTGCCAAAGTCCCCGCGGCGAATGGATGGTACTTCCATGAGTAGTCGAATATTTACTTTTCATTGTGTTTTTTTATGAAGACTTTCGATTTTGTACCCATTCCTCATTATTCTACACTGTTATGTTCTTTTCACATTCTGACGGGACACATACATATCATCAAAAAGAAAATATCATCAAGAATGGGGGAAATATATTAAATAGTTTATTTGGAAAAAAGAAATGTCTAAGAAAAAGAAATTTCGGTAAGACGGACATTAAAACAGAAGGTGAAGAGGGAGACTATGTATTATATACTGTTTCAATTATCAAAAATAGCTAAGGGGAATGATTAAATATTAAGTTAAAACAAATTAATATGATCAGAAGAAACAAAAATATACTTACTTATTTTTGGACTTAAAACTCAATCATAACATCAAGGGCAACCGTCAACCTATTTTTCACTCCTCCGTTAGTGGTTTCTCTTCATACCAGGCACTGTCAACGGACATATATCTGAACTGTTGAAATCTAAACTAGCTCCATACAGTCCCTAATTCGCCGTGACGTAATAAGCTTTAAATATTTGAATCATAATCATGACAGTTTCCAGGTCCGTATTAGTAACTAGAGAGGGTCCTTAGAATGAAGTAATTCATAGCATGTTGTAAACTTTACTTATTTTTGTAGTAATACTGCAAGAACGGAATGAGAAACATCAGGACGGAAACGGTGAGTATTTTTGTGTCCTACAGTGTATCATTATTAATTCCACATCATAGTCTTGGAATATTGATTACCTCACAAATTAGCATTACGTTAACACTTAAATACTTAAATTAGGTCAATATAAATCGACTGTTGTGTTTGCTATTTTCTGTAGGATGGTTTCTTTTGATAAATATTATAATATAGATGGAGATACAATTAAGATAATTTCCAATCATGTGATTAATAAGCCAAATCCGCAAATTCTGTTTGAGGAAATTAAACTTATTTGTTCATAAATTGATTTGTAAACAATAATTTTCTGATATATTTAAAAACAATCCTGCATAATTACAAATAAAGAAATGTTATTTATTTAATCATTTGTCATATGTGTGACATTTATTACGTGAAACTGACCGCGGTCTATCGAAAAAGTGTTCGACGCACAGAAAACAATTATATTTTTTTATGAATGTTAAAATTTCTCCCCAGAAATGTCGGAATAACGAATTTCTTTAAAAGCTTATTCTTATTGTATGCGTTAGATCTTTATCTCGTTCAATGAATTATAAACAAATATTAACCCTGCTTTTGTGATGCGAGTAATAGGTTTTTGCAACTTCCATATAATGCCATTTTAATAATTTTGAAGTCACCAATAAGAAGAAATGCAGGATACATATATTTTGTCAAATAGTTTAGCTTTATTATTTTCAGATCAATCCGACAGCGGCATCGACGATATCGACAATTTCGATGCTGAAGAGGAACTTGTCAACCACTTCTCTGATGACATTAGCAATACAGATAACGTAAATCAAGATGCAATAGCGGGTAAGCGTCGGGCGTTTGATAAAAAAAAAACATCAATGGAAAGGGATATAAATTAAACATCTTAAACAATCGGTAATTGATGATTGGTAATATTTGCAGTATAAGCGCATTCGCATAAAAAGACTTTGTGGAATTTGTGTTCATTCAAAGTCTTTATGATTAGCATTTGCTAGAATGGATTGAAAAGATATCTTGAAAATATTCTGCCTAATCAGTTTTAACTATTTGTGTTCTCGACTACTTAAATTTGATATTAATGATAAAGTAACACTTGCTTGGTTAGATAATGTAATATAAAATATAGGATCCAATGTTTCTGAAATAAATTGATAAATAGTACCGGTCAGCATCACCAGTAAATGGCTTATAACAATAAATTAATTTCATGAATGAATATTTAGAGCCCGAGAAACATTTAATTAAATATAAAATGACACATGAAACATAAAGTTACTTATTCAAGATAAGATTAGATTCATAGCACAACATAAAGTAAAATTACTTCATCTAGGGCTGTTTGGATAAAAAGGAGAGTTCATCATTTCAGGACAAAATCACATCATACAATGGCAAATATACATCATGTAAAGGACGATTTTCATGTAAACAGCTTTTCCGTCCATTAGTTTGCTTAAGCATTAATTAAAGTCCTATCAACAATAATGGTCATTTAATGATGTGTGGTCACATTATACCGACAACAGGCGAACCATTCGTCCTACTCAAAGATTGCTGATCGCTTAGCTAGAGTGAATGAAGAAAAAATAAAAAGCCTCATCCAGAAGTTCTCTTATATTTACATAAGGTAGTTTGCCCTTGATGAATAGTTCAATCGAACACATTTTTGTCATCACTGGATGAAGTAGTAAACTGTATTGCCCCAGTCATGGCTTTTACCTCCTTTTCTTTTTGTTTAATTGCGTCACACCTACATTTTCGGATTTGTGGTACCCTTTGATCTGCCCTTGAACATGTTTTCCCCACTTTCTGATGACCACATGCAGTGTGAGCGACATTCTGCCCAGTTAGATTAGCAGGAATCAGGGACTGACTAAATAAAATCTACAGTCGGTCATTCATGATAACTCAGAAAGTGTAAACATTAAGGAACACATTCTTACCACCATATGTACAAGTAAGGTTACACCAGCTCTTGGCCTGAGCGCCTTCCTGCAGCTAAAAACAAGACACTTTCAAATTTGGTCTCCGCCCCTCTCCTTTTTTAGTCAGGGCCCCAGTTTAAAGTACAATGCCATATTTAGTCGCCTCCTACGAGACTACCTACCTGCAATGTAAACCTACTAGAAAGTGAAGACATTGACTACCAGCAGGAAGAATTATCTGTGATTTGCTGCTGGGGAGAAATAAGTGGTGACAGAAAAGTTTAAAACATATACTGAAATCCTGAAATGGCTTTTCCCAAATATTGATTTAATTCATATTTTTTTGTTAATGAAGGAAAAGCCGCTCTTTGAACATGTTACACTCAATGTGTCTACAAGGTGTGGTTTCATTAGTAGTAATTGAAACATATTGACTGAAGATACTTCTCTTGGACAATATGATGAACGTTATAAAGTTCAATAAAACATATATTTATTAATTTCAGATAACGGCCGATGGTATTGGAAAAACAAACGTTGCAAGACATGGGAAGAATTTGATCAAGCAAACAACAACATACTCGACAAAAAATATTCAAAGGGCAAAAATAATGCTATAATACTAGTGAACAACATGTGGTAGGTGTTTGCAATGCGTATCTACTGATTTCAGGTTATTGTATATCTTCTGTTTTTATAAAATATGCGGTTGCTACCTCACTGAACAATATACGCGAAGCCCGTCGCATGTCGTCTTGAGAAGTCAGGGCAAAGTGTCTTGTCCGACACGCACAAGGAGCGTCGATTCACGAAATTCAGACCTTCACCTTAAGTTACGTGGTCGGCGCTCTAACCGACTGACTTATCGCGGCTCTTTGAAGTAATATGGATGTGGGTCACGATAGCTGAGTTGGTTAGAAGGTCGGCCACCGGCCACATCACCTGACATTCCCATACAACTCTATCCTGATATCGACCGATTATTGAAGTATGTTTTTCCGTTAATACTTATTTTTCAAATATTGTTACAGGCATCAAGTAACCTTTGGCACACTGACGATGAAAATGATCAACCTTATTCCCAAAACTGCAGTTAACAGATCAAGTACGTATCGCAATTGTGGTATAGTATTGATAACATTTGATATTGTTTGAAGATTTACTACATATTCTATTCTCCGCAACAGAAATAAGACAGCAAGGTTAAGCAAATAATCTCAGGAATTAAATATAAAATATAAATGAATACCAATGAATACACCACTTCAAGAATCGCAAACTGTAACCGCCGTGAAGCATATTGCTAGACAAAACGTTTTAATTTTCCGAAAATAAATAACATAAGATTTGTGTAGACAGTTTTGTGTGTGAAATAAATAGTTCAATTCAATTCTGGCCTTTTTCATGATCATCCCAAATTGACATTATATTCTACGTCTTATTAAGGAAATGCAACAAACACCCATAAATCATGTTATCAACACAATTTTTTACGTAGCAATACCACTGTAATACATTGTAAACAGATACGAAATACCTGTTGTCAAAATTATAAGTATTGATTTGAGATGTCCCTTTTACCTGACCATCATTTGTCGATTGCAGGTACCAAGCCTATATATGAAGCGGGTGAGTTGAGTTGATGCAAACGATTGATGTGTATTAGGTTTATAAAACATCATACAACACATTTCACATGTATGCAAGGGTTAATCAAAAGAAACGAGAGGTGGTATGATAGTAAGGCAACTTTTAATATATCATGATTTAATATGAATATATATTTTTTTTGTCTGCAGAAAAATGATCCAGTCTCAATTTGTCACTAATTCTATACAGGAAATATATTTATGTTACTTCTAACGTAATGAGTTTAGCTGAGCTGTTTTCCACAGGAATGGTATATTAAAACAATATATTTTTTGAAAGATAGTTAGAATCTACAACAACAACAACAACAACAACAAAACTGCTATCAGTTATCTTACTATAAAAATAGATAACAAAGCCAATCACAGGCAAACAGCCAGATGACTTGTCCGCTCAATAATTCTTATCCATTAAAACGGTCATTTGTTTACTTACATTATAAACAGATGAAAATGACGATGGAAATAATAACATGGAAATGTCCTCACCTGAAAAGGAAATCGGCATCCATTGTCAATGTTGCAAAAGAAGATCTAAGCCATTTCCAAAATGTATACCACAAGGTAATTATAATTTTTGTAGTTGAGTCTATTGCATATGGAATTTTCACTTCTGATCTAATTATATTTTTAGCCCAATTAATAGGCTTTTTAGGTCACCGTTGACCTACTGCGATCTCCTTTTGTCCGGCGTCGTCTGTCCAGCGTCGTAAACAATTTACATTTTCGACTTCTTCTCAATAACCAACAGGCCAAGATACATGACACTGAGTCTGCAGCATGCTGGGATGAGGGGCTATCAAGTTTGTTCAAATGAATGACCTTGACCTACATTCAAGTTCACGAGAGTTAATTGATTTAAATTTTTAAACGACTTAAACGACAATAACCAAGAGGCCATGTAACTTGATATTGGGTCTCCGTTTTCCACTTATAAGAAGTAGCTAGTATTATAAACCAACAATCAGAATTTTATCGACAGGCTCATTCTGGGTCAATACATATGTTGCTGAAAAAATGATCAACAGGGGAAATATTACTGAAGTTATCTGACTTACTAAAAGAACCAATAGACATAAAATATGTCTGGGTCTCGTAATCTCTCTTGGATCTCTTGTTTATTATAAAGGCTCTAATAAATCTTTCTTGAATTTGACGTGTATTATGCCAAATAAAATGAATTGTCACTTTATCATTGTTCATATGCATATGGTCAATTTTAAGAATGATTCGAAAAACAAAATGACAAAAAGAGATGACAATTTTCAATTTAGTCGAGCTAATTCACATTTTCCTTGATTTCTCTCATTTTAAATATATAGTGTCGCATTGGTACCTTCCCTTCATATATTTGTGACCGATCAAATAAATAAAATGGCAGAGACAATCAACATTTTTGCATCATAGTATTAGGATGCAAAGAAACTGATACTGGTAATTAGCGACCAAGCCTCTGAAATAATACAGAAAGTATGTCGATTTCAGCCGACTAAAATCGGCTAAAACAAAGCATCCCGAAGTTGATCGAAGCGACAGTAGTGACTAGCATTTAAAATAGACTGGACAAATATGCTTATGCTTCTGTAACACGACAAAGATTGTAAAGTCTTATCACTTGAAAGAGACTGCTTCAATCAATAAAATGTGCCAGCGGCAAAAAGATGAATTTTCAAAGCCAAAGATTCTCGTTCCGGCCGAGTGCTTTAGAAAGAAGCTAGGAAACCATACATCTGACGAATTGGATGAACCGAGAAATATTTTGTACTGGGAAAGGGGATGGAGGTATAGACAAGCTGACAGTTGTTTTAATGGTTGACTTGACCATTTTAAATTGAAAATAAAAAGGATCAGGTTTAGATACCATATTCCACCTGGCTTCCGCTACGCCATGCACATTTTATTACATGTACTTGTACTGTGACATTTGCCTCCGTGTTTGTCTATTAATGTTACAGCTTTGTAATCGATTCACTTACTGAGTTTTTGAGTCTGTTGAAAAGAAAATCACCGGCATAATCTGTTTCAATCGATATACCAGCACCTTGATTGATTTCATTGAACGGATATGTAACCTTTAAGTTGGACACAAAATTTCAGTTTTGTTTTCAGTGACGTTACATCTAAATTGAATATATAGTAAAATCAAGCCGGGTATGAGGAATCAGGCGTCATACGAGAGGGGGCGACCTGCTTCTTATACGCCATTCTTTCATTTTCGAATCATCGAAAAATTGAATAAAGTTTGCTTTGCTTGTTCAAATTCGACAATTCGGAGGGAAAAAACATCAAACACTGTCAACAATTTTACCTTAGGGCCACGTTATATTCGTAGGAAATAACTACGATTGTAATGGAACAAAGTACCTTTACGGCTCAGTGCATCATGTAATAATATATCGATTGTTTAGAGGAACAAGGACGTATCTCCAACATGGAGTGCCTAGAAGTAAAGGGCAGTATCTCAAATTTATCTTTTTTTTTTTTTATTTTGATGAATTACAATTCAGACTGAGCATTTCTTATAGAATATGTACTTGATATCAATGGAAATTGTCTAATTCTTTTAAATTACATACTATAGTAGTATTTTAGCAGAATTAGACCATTTCAATTGATATAATGTATAAATTCTATAAGAAAATCTCACTCGTAGTTGTAATTTATTAAAATAAAAAAAATGATAAGTTTGAGATACGGCTTTTTACTTCTAAGCACTCCATGTTGGAGATAGTCCTTGTTCCTCTAAACAGTCGATATGCTATAAAGGTCTGCAACTGGCAGCGTCAAACCCCTATATACGCTTCCTCCCAATCGTATAACATTTTTGCTACTATTTCGCCATTTCTACATTCTGTCTTATTTATCTTATTTCTTTGAAACAGCTACCAACATCATCAATAAAGTTTATAGCTAAAAGATATGTAGTATATATTTGTTTTATTAAATCTCTATTTACAGGGCGAGACAAACCATCGCAGCAATGGTCGAATGACACTGATGATGACTCGACATATGCAGGTATGAAGGCGTCCTTTTATGTAGAATTTCCAACTTAGGTAAAGGCAATGACCTATGAAGTGTAACATACTTTGTCTCATTGCTGTAAAACATATCAACCTGCATCGGTCAACTATATTTGATGAAAATGTACATTCAATTCTAGTACTATTGACAAAAAAATTGCTGATCTGACACGTTTTGATGTATACTGTGTTATCTACAGATTCTACACCGAAACGGGAAAGTGTCAGATCTACGCTAGCAAACAGTTGCAGTGTAAACAAGGCAACAACAAAAGGTAAATACATTTTCAATGTTAAACACAATACAGTTAACATACATGTATGTATTCTTGGGTATCCTTCTTACTTTGAATCGACAGAGAGCTAAGGCGTAAAGAGTAATGTAAAAAGGAGACACATTTGAACTTATCCCTTACTTTTACCAGTTGGATTTAGATGACAATGATTTGGGATTAGCTGGAAAAAATTATGAGATTTTGAAGAAAGGAAGAAGATATAACGTTTCCTATTTTGCCTCCTCAAAACTTTCAAAATTCAAAACGGCCGCCACGGCCACTTTTTTTTTCATTAAAAGTTCAGAGGGCCTGTATCGCTCATCTGGATGGATTTGACCATACGTTAAAATAATGTTCATGTTCAATTTGATTATTAGCTTTACTTGTTGATGTCGAACAATGCTATATATCGTAGGGATCGCAACTGTTTCAAAGAAATGATCAGGAAACTAAGTCCGGACTCCCTAAAATTGTGTTTGGATGCTAAAAGATTCCTGTTCCAATATTAAGACAGCATGATTGTGTTCATCTTTTCATTCCAACATTGCCTTAAATGGTATGAGGTCAGAAGCAGCCCCTGCATAAATTTGTACAATTTTTAAATATATATGATATCCATGACCTGGTGGTAGAGAAGAAATTGCTTAAAGCAGTATGACCAAACTATCCCTTTTTCGTTCCGATTCCTTCACTCCCCCCCCCCCCCCCCCCCCCCCCTCCTCCCCTCTTCCCCAACAACGAACTGGTGGTTAACCACTTCATCTGAACGATTTCGAATCTCCACCACCTAAGTATGCTTCATGCTAAATATGGCTTATTGTCATCACTTAATTTCAGAAAAGATGTCTTTAAGGCCATATGCTCCCCTTCCTTTTGTTTGCCTTTAATCCTGAGGCGTACCTAAAAAACGGGATTGTGTTTATGTATTGCCCAGTTATTGTGCTATAGATGGTTACAAGGTAGGAATAGTATAGTTATTGAAATATATAACCCAGAAAACTAAGTCTTGGAATGGAAAACCAAGGTCCTATGTGTTACATTATGATTGTGTTTATCTTTGGTTGCCTAGCAATGCTTCAGATCCCACAACTTAAAACGAGCAGAATTGTTTTTCATACATTTCCTCTATTTCAATTGTCATCTATTTCAATTTCTACCCATCTTGCACTCAATCAAACTACCAAACTTAATCTGTTTCATTTGCCAATGAATTTGACCAAAATAACACTGATCAGTGCGTATGAATACGTTTACAAATTTTGTAAGGGGAGATAACTCTTGCAATTTATAATGTATTCTTGTATTTAATGAAAGACCAGATATGCTAAATACTTCTATTTTTACAAAATAATGTTTTTTTTTAATCCTTAAATGGAGGACTATTTTTGACAAGACATGCAAAATCCGGAACTCCTCGGGCTTTTCCCGTTTGGACTTGCACAAGCTTCAAGACATTTAATATAGACCGACTTTTTTATTTGAAAAAAAAGACAATCGCAATAAGAGTATTGAAACTTGATTTGGTCGATTTCATGGGGTCATGCTCTTGAGACAAATTTGATGAACTGCGAGTCGACCAAATCAAGATTCAATTCTTAAATGTGAACACTGCAGAAACCGACAAATACAATATTTATATGTGTGGGTGGTCGTGGGTTGGTTGATGTGTGGGTGTATTAATAATATATATATATCAGCTTCTTTAGGTGTTGATATTTATTATCAAAACTAAGTTCTTCATTTAAGTTTCCTGTTGGTTCTGTCAAAGTACGATGACCTTGAAAAATACGCTTTGTCTATTCAATATTGTTTCAAGAACATAATTTACCAAAAAGTATGTAGGAATTTCTCATTTCATTTCAACAAATTTTATTGTATAATTAAGTCGTAAGGATTAGACAACAGGCAAGCCTCTATAAGTCTTTTCCTGCATGTATGAATGGTCTAAGGCAATCTTATTTTTTTCTGTTTGCAGTGGCCGATGGCGACTTTTTTTCATCTGAAGACGATAATAAGGGAAGAAAATCTGACAGGAACAGAAAACGGAAAGCGTCCGGAGAAGAAAATACGAGAAAGTCATTCGGGGGACATGCAAACAAACAAAACGACTGTTATCCTGGTTTGTTGAGATTTAATGTACTTTAAATCCGTGTAATGGCGGTTTCTATTGACATTGATTTTTAAAGTCATAATTTCTATAAGTTTCAAGTTTCCGGAAAAGACACAGATGTTTCTTATCTTGCATCAATTTATTCTGATACATACCTTTTTAGGTGATGGTAAAAACGTTGCCGGTTTATATTACGCACTTTCCAGATTGCCTATGAGGCTTAGGAATGTTTACGTTTTTCTCCCCAAGGAATCACGGAACTGAATGATATCCTATAGACGATAATATTAATATTTACCACTGTCCTACTTAAATGAAGTTTTCAACACTGGTCTACTAGCCCTTATTCTAGGAAATGTCATCTTGCCAATCTGTAAATAGAATATATAAAAATTCTACCAATTTGAACTCTCTTTTTTTATATGGGGACCACCTTCTCGTATTAAATGCAGCACCAAAAATTTACCTAAATTTACAAAAAAATCACTATTACTATCACTATTAATTAACTATCTCTGACAAAAATAGGCTAGAATTTTTTTCTGTATAGTTTACATCTACATGTATCGCCCAGTCTACACATCAAAACTTTGGAAACTTCTCTCACCTGAATATCCCGATGCATTTACCTTCCTAATAAATCAATCTTCTGTCCAAGCAGGGAAAACTAACAATCTATTTTTGGTTGTGCTCCGTGGTTATTAAGAGAACACATTTTTGAATTTCCATTTTCTGGGACTGAATAGGACCATAGCGTATGATGTCCAAATAGGAAGTTGCTGACTGCAAGTCCAGGGCTGGTAGGCCGAATATGCAGATGCCTTCCTATTACATCTGCCCAAACGGGGAAAACCCATAATTTGTTTTTAATTTGGTTCTGTGGTCCCTTGAGATGAGATATAGTCCTACCTCACTAAAGAGAAACCAAAATCTGGTTAGATTTTACTGACAACGGGCTGGGCAGCCTTCCAGCATTGGAAAATGTATGTACTAAACAGGTGTAGCAATTATGAGTTTTATAGACCCAGATATTTTTCGAGCATGGAATAGAACACAAGACCTTCTCAGAAAGGCAAACCTCAAGCAATGGCCAAATATGATTCTGTAGATGGGTCCAACATAAGTCGCGTTTTTGACATAAATGTATATGGCTGATAGCAGCTGTAATATATATAGTATACCTTTCCCAGATCTTTAGGAATAAGTTAAAAAGGAAGAAATGTTTCAGAGAATGCCACGCAGATACACTACTAGTTGTACTGATATATATTGACGTAAGCTTAATTGATATTTGTCAATGATTCTATTTATGTAACAGATGGCTCTGATGACGTCTGTGAAAAAGAGTCCGTTGAAAAGTTTACGCCAAGACAGGAAAGTTCCACACCTCTACCCTACAAAAGTAACACAAGTGCCGTATGTGGAGGCGCGATGCGGGGTAATTATAAACGTTCTTCATGTTCAAGTATAAATATGAATAGATTTTGGTAGATCAGAACCAGTATCGGATATAATCATGGAGTGACGACACCTTCATCACACAACCAGGGTAGTATATGAACACTAACGTGTTGAATGGAAGACATTGTGATTAAATCGAACACTGAAGCAGTACAAAGTGTACAAGTCGATTAGAATATTTTGTTGTGTTGCCGATATCTTGATCAGGAACTGTGGATTATTTCTGGTCTGATTCTGTTAATATCTTGTCGCCTTCATGTTTTCTTGTTTCTCTGATATTTTAGAAACAAATGACGACGATTCTCCATCTGAAGACGAGAATAAGAAAAAGAAACGAGCTAGAGGGAAGAAGGGACATGGAAAAAAAACTGTAGGACAACCAAAAAGGAGACGTGCAGACGAGCAACGAAAGAAGAGCACAGGTCTGTGAATTTTACATTTTTTTTATACAATACACAAACGATGAGAGATCACTTTCTTCTAACAGAATGAACTTCAGACATTTCACAAATCTGTTTAAAGTTTGTACATTAATACTTCATGTGATGGTCTGCAAATATTGCACCTCTGGTATATCTTGAAAACTAATGTACACAAACTTTTTCAAAAACTCGAAAGGACAACATTGCAGTGGCTGTACACGCACTCATATTAGGAGAAAAAATGGAAACAGTATTATTGGTATTAATGTATTAATGCTTGAATTTAAAAAAATGAAATAGATAGATACAAATATAAATTATTTTTCCAGCAGAATATTTTTCATAGACTGAGGAATTGGCATTGAGTCAGAATAGATAATGCCTATTTGTATTTCCGTCTTTTGCAAAATGTATTGAAATGGTTGAAGTTGTGGAAGTATAGACAAACATGTATTGTCCGCTGAAAAATTATGATTTGTGATAAATTTGCTCTGAACATATATCATCATAATGTTTGTACAGAAGCAGATGATGACTTGTCTTCATCTGAAGACGACATTAAGAACAAGAAACGAGACAGTGCAAGACAACCACCTCTTGGACGCACAGACGAGAAACGGAATTACAACACAGGTCTGTTCATATCAGGAAACAATCACCATTTAATTTTTTTTTTTTGAAACATCCCCTGTGTATAGAAAGTTGAGCCATGGATAAAATCTCTGGCAGCCACTGATTGGCCAGTATGTTATGAAGTGACAAAATACATGTGTAGCCTGATAGGTTACTGTCCATAAGAAATGTTGATATAGATTTCGTAAGTCTGATTGAATTTTTTCCCAAATGTTCAGGTCAGAATATTTAACAGATAAACATTTCAGAATTTAGAGAATTTTACTGCGAAATTTAACCATTTTCAAAATGGCAACCTTTGACAAAATTGGAGCTGAAGGACCCAACTTTGTTTTTTGATAACGTGTTATATGAGACCCATAACTCTCGTTATAAACCATATTAGCCATATTGAATTTAAGAATTTTAACGACATACTCCAAAACGTTAACACTAAAGTCTATGGAAAAACAAGCGGTTGGTTGGTCCCTATTCGGCTATGTTTAAACGATACTCTAACGATGTATTTCGATAGAATGAGCATCAAAATTTTGCAGTTATTTTTTTCTACTTGATGCCCACGAGCCCAGATGAAGTTCAGTAGAAGGGGAAAAGGGTTATTCATTTCTTTTAACAAATGCATTTTCCTATCCCCTAAACAATTTTATATTGAATGCAAAACGTGCGGAGGCTTGATATGTTCCGGCTGTTATTTTAGTGCGAAACTTTAGGAACACTATCCTGTCGTATTGCATGACAGTCAAAATGTGAATAAGGCTGTTACTGCCATATTTGATCTAAATACTTTCAATGGTGGTCAAACGTGATTTGGCAGATAACCTTGTTAGTAACGTTAGATGATGGAAATAAATGACGTGTTTGTTTACCAGTTAATATCTAGGATAGCTGCAAAGTGACGTTATTTATATTTTCTAGGTGACCACGCATCAAGGGATTCGTCATCCTCAGAGGAAAAGGTATGGATCAAAGGATTTGAAAACGTGCTAACAAAAATGATTTTTTAAATCGATTCAGCATTTTATTGGGACAAAATCAAAGTCACATCGACCTAGAAATACTACGGGAAGCTGTATTTTTTGCTTAAACTTCACCTAACAAGAACCACAGTTATGTCCGCTACAGACACATTATTTACAAACATGGGTTAGTTGCAATAGAGAAATATATTATTCTTGTAAATGCAGCGTGTTTCTCGCTTAACTGAAATGCAAGAGAATTTGTCTATGGTCTACTAGGAAATAAAGATACCAGCCTTGTCTGCCACTACATGAAAATATGTCAATATATCTCACTGGGAATAGCCCAGAGCGAATATTTAATGAGATATACTTAGGTAAGTTTCATGTTATAAGGGACCAACCAACCAATTGTTTTCCTATAGACTTTAGTGTTAACGTTTTGGAGTATTTCATTCACATTCTTGAATTCAATATCACAATTATGGTTTATAACAAAAGTTTAGGGTCTGATATAACACCTAATCAAAAAAAAAAGTTGGGTCCTTATGCTCAAATTTTCTCCAGGGTAGCCATTTTGAAAATGGGTGAATTTCGCAGTAAAAATTCTCCAAAATCTTAAAGGTTTACCTGTTAATTATTATGACCTGAACTTTTGGGAAAAAAATCATTCGGACTTACGAAATTTATATCAACATTTCTTATTGATAATTACCTATCAGGCTACATATCTATTTTCTTACTTCATAACATACTGGCCAATCAGTAGCTGCCAGACATTTTATCCTTGGCTCAACTTTCTATACACAGGGGCTGTTTTAAAAATATAGTTTTTCAATTGGTTGGTTGTTCCCTCTAAATGCAAACTGTTAGGTTCCAGAAGTTAAGAAACTGCTGCCGTGGGGGGAATTTGCTGCATCCCTTGAAGAAAGCTTCAAGGGTACGACTTGTCCGCAAGTCATTTTATAACATTATCAGATCATTAACAAACTTGCTTGTATGACATTTAACATCCTGACACCAACTTTCCTGTTATTTCCTCTTTACATCGAAATGATTATACTATGACTTGATTAGATAACTGTTATTTGTTTGATGTGTCATTGGGGAAAAATCAAGCAAGCAGATAAAATTAATACAATAAGACTCTTGAATTGTACCCTGAATGATGTTTGTTAAGGTCTCGGCGTGTACTGTTTATTACTTCACTTTGAAGAACAATCTGGTGTTTATAGAAACATACAAATGCTTGTTTGAATAAAACACATTCTTATATCTTTGTTTACAGAAATACTTTTTCAATGATGAATCCGCTTTACAATTTGAGGCGTACCACGGAGGTATCCATTTTCTTCCTACCTTTGCGAAGGCACATGTAGATAAAGTCAAGCCACTACATGTTGCGGCATCGTTAGGACTTAAACGGAACGTTTCCTACATAATGGAGGCAGGTTGGGACTTGGATGAAAAAGATCAAAGTGGTCAAACGCCAATACAGATGGCTGAAAATCAAGTGCTGTCGGGATATATGCAAAGATATAAATTTCCACAGGAAAGCGAGACATTTGATTTTCAACCTCAAGGTATGTATATGTTTTTCCATATTTCCCCTAACGTCTCCCTCGACACTTTTCCAATTTTGCAACTGCAAGGTATGGATATATTTTACACTCCTTAAAGTCTCCTCGACACTGTCTGTTTCTATTGAACGTTAAAAGAATATTTCATTTCAAGAAGCCCATCGTTTGACTGTTCGATTAAATGACTCATACACGTGATTTTTGAACCACATTGCCTAAATGTCTTCAATGTGCTAATAAGCCTTTGTCGTTCATATTTTCGTTTCATTCTATCAGCGGATACTCATCTTTTGTCTTGATGTGTTTTATTGCATGGTGTTAATGTATGTTGAATGTTTCTGTCAAGTGGTAATTTGTTTTCATTTTCGTAGAAACTAGAATTGCGCCCTAATTTTCTCATTCTGAAATTCAGACCTTACACTTCTAGCATATGAACGTATAGGAAATACATCATGTTGTATTTTGTGCCTCTGGAATATAACATTTAAGATAATTCATGTGTTTCTTTGTGTGTGTGTGTGGGGGGGAGGGGGGGGGGATATAAACAATTCAGTAGGTGTAAAAGGACGTTACTATAATGTGTCTAGTATATAGTATAATCAGAATGTTGCTTCTGGCTTAATATCCCAATTGAACGTACAAAACTGCTTTCTCTGGTATTATTTTTTAGACCCCAATGAGCAATCGGATTAACAAGAGTTATTATGGTATGCTTGTAATTTCTTGGAAATTGTTTTAGATTTGTATAAGAATTTCTCTCAATTCTTAGGTGATAATACACATTACCAAGATGGAGTGTTGCCCATCTTCATGGAGAAGGTTGATTTATCCACGAGAATGGTCTTCTTACCTTCGTTTCAGGTACATTCATATGTATATTTTCGCTGTATGTTTGCTATAAGTCTATAATATATGTTATATAAGTTTTCCCGATATAAATGATTATAGTTAATTTTTCCTTGTTTTCATGGTAAATACTCAAATGTGATTGGTCGAAAAATTCTTTTCATTCTTCTATGAAAGAAATTCCGAGAATGGCGCGAAAAATGTGACGTCACAATACGACAATTGACGTTGCGTATTGATTTGAGAAAAAGAATCCCAGTAAAACCAGTAAAATTGTACACAAAACATGTTTCAAATTGGAAAATCATTTTCAAAAATTAATTATCAGCGTTGATGTCAATTTTTTTTTAGTTTCATCGGGGTATGGAACAAATTTTGTTTGCAAACTTCTGTAAGAATCCGCTACGCGGATTCATACAGTTTGCAAACAAAATTTGTTTCATACCCCGATGAAACTAAAAACATGACATCAATGCTTAAATGTACAAGTTATAAAGATATATATATTAGGCTTTACAGCGTTGAATTATAATTTATGTATCCTTCATAGTTCCGGATGACTTTACAAAGGGGGCAACATCAGCAACTGTTGTTTACATTACCCTACACCACCACCTACACGACTGTCTGTCTACAACAGGCGTTTGGAGTGTTATGGGTGCTTGGCCAATATGGGAAAGACGTGTTTGAATGTTTGAATCACATATGTCTATCAGACTGGAGTATTCAATCATTCCGTGACGTCAGTACAGGAAAACTTGATGTAACAGCCTGGTTGAGAAACAACGAGCGACAACAGCAACACAGCCAACGGCAGCAGCAACACACGGGTAAAGCTCCGTTTCTGTTTCTATCCTTGCATATTCGTTTTAAATTCAAGTTTTTCTAATACTCAACCTGTAACTGTATTATATTTTACTTTGAAATACAATAGATGATTGTATTTCAAAGTAAAATGTCGTGCTTTGAAAGGAACCTGTCCTTGTGATGTCACGACTACAGGTGTATGTCCCCGGCATATAGATAAGATATAGTTCTGGAAATAAACACAAAAATCAATTAAATTTTAACACTTAATTGATATATTCAACAATTGAGGATATTCACTTTTTATACACCACAGCTACATCAACTGCAGCAAGTTACACTGATTAGTCTTTTTTTCACTGCGGTTAGCACAAATTTTCACGACGTCAAAAATACAACTTGATATATATAGTGATATTAGACAACGACGTCATGCAGTGTCGACGTCCCGAACATTGTTCTCCATTTAACTACACCAATGGGAATTAAAAGAGAATTACTATCTAATTCCTTTCTGTTTTGCTTGGTAAGGTTTATATATTGAAAATGGAGGACAGATTGAAACTTTTGTTGGTATTATTCTATCGTTACAGAAATTCGCGCTCCAGACGACTGGATTCAGAAAATAGTGACACAGCAAATTGAAAGTTTCATATCAGAGCTAAAGAGAGGAATTGAACTTCTTGATGATGGCTGGACACCAATGCATTACGCTATTTTGACACGTCAACATAACTTGATTAAAATTCTCCTTGATAATGACAGGGGCAATTTGGAAACTAGAACCAGAACATTACTACCACGTTTCATTCTAGAGAAACTAAAACATCGGTGTCGTTTTGAGTATGATTACGTGTACAGACATACCGAAGGTTTCACTCCTCTCCTGCTTTCAACATTTCTCGGAGATAAGGAAGCAATAGACATTATCGGAAAACGGATCACAGAAAGCCTTGGCATGGGAGATTGCTTGACGTTGGCATATGGTGATGACACTGAGAAAAATTTGCTGAACATTCTGTGTCGTTTAGGAGAACGTCATGTTCAAAATAAGTTCAACTTGAAAGTTAAACTTCATTCTGTCTACGAAAAACATTCCCCAAACCGACGAGTCTTGATCGGTTCATCAGATAATATCTATCGTAGAATTGAAGAAGATTTCAATCCTGTAAGACTTGTTCTAGACAACGAAAACATCGTCCGAGAGACTCTTGAACCAACATCAAAAAATGTTTCAACCGACGAAACAATCTTCCTCAACAAATTGATATGTCTTCACGCAGATGAGCTCTGGAGAAGAAACAGTAATCTCAATGCAATTGTCCCGGGAATGCCAAATGACGATAGTGACAATGACGACGTCATGGTGGTCTTACATTGCAGTCACAAAGGCTTCATCCATACAGGTGAACTGCCCTTCAAGTCATGCCTTAACAGTGATGGAAAATGTGTCCGTGTGCTTGTAATACAGGGATTTTTCAGACTAGGGCCGTTCAGTAGCAATACCCAGTCAGTCGCCTCAAGACCAGAGGCTGTTAAGATACAAGTTGGCTATAAGGTGAAATACATGAACGATGATATGATGGCTACTCTAGGTGTGATGGTTGAGGATGATGGTGGAGATATCGGAATACTGACATGTGCTCATACATTTATTGGTAAAGACATGGAAAAGCCCGGATTTTCGCGCAAGATCGATGAGTTATATGACGGTACACGTCCATACACAGTTGAAGTTTTTTTACGAAAGCCTGAACTTTTGGTGTCACGTCACCAGGATACGGACATGGATGTCGAGGAAGCAAGGTAACATTGGAAAGATCTTAACTACATTGTACTTTAATAATGTATATAATTAGATAATTTTCATCTTACGATTTTGTACATTAAATTCTATTTAGGAATTTCGAATTATTTTTCATCGAGCGGAGGTATCTTAATATATCTTATATAACTTAATATACATACCATAACAATGATACAACTGATATTTCACGTGACAAAATACATGTGTTATTATTTCTGTTCACAACTTTGATTAGTTAACCTCTGGCCTTTGGCAAGGGTTTATTTTTACTACTCTCGATTATTCTATTTCTCCTCTGTTATTCAAAGTATTAACATCTCCACGTTTTGTAGATTTGCCAAAGCTTGAATTCAATATGACAATTATGGTTTATAACAAAAGTTTAGGGTCTGATATAACACCAGATCAAAAAAAAAGTTGGGTCCTTCAGCTCAAATTTTCTCCAAGGTAGCCATTTTGAAAATGGGTGAATTTCGCAGTAAAAATTCTCAAAAATCTTAAATATTTACCTATTAATTGTTATTACCTGAGCTTTGGGGGGAAAAAACAATCGGACTTACGAAATTAATATCAACATTTCTTATTGATAGTTACCTATCGCGCTACATATCTATTTTCTCGCTTCATAACATACTGGCCAATCAGTGGCCGCCAGACATTTTATCCTTGGCTCAACTTTCTATACACATGGGCTCGCTTCATAACATACTGGCCAATCAGTGGCCGCCAGACATTTTATCCTTGGCTCAACTTTCTATACACACGGGCTGTTTCAAAAATCTATTTGTTCAATTGGTTGGTTGTTCCCTTATAGATTGTTTTCCAATGTATGTTTATGAGTATTAAATAAGTTTATATCCTTTTCTTCTCGCATAAATATCGGATGTTGTGAACCCCCAGTTTGCTGAAAATGTCTATACTTACAGATGACAGAAGATAACTGCAGCTTAAGTAAAAGTCAGACGACACAATCCGTGCTGGTAGTAATGCAAACAACATCAAAATCAAGCTAACACTAGCAAAACAGTGCAGCCATTATACTCGTGGCAAAGAACAAAGCATTATATATTTCACGCGTATTGACTTCCCTTTATCTTTATCCAGTAAGGACTGGATCGACTGCTTTCAGTATCATGTGACCTGAAATGCGTTGACCTGCTTATGTTGATGTCATTATAAGCTGTACCCTTATTGATTCATTGCGTCAACAAATAGGGATTGAACGATGTTTTTATTGCGTTTACGGTGGTATGAATTTTCTATACATTTTCTATATAAACTATATCTGTATCCCATTGTAGCGCTAGATATTGAAAATTTCTGTATCCCATTTCGTTCATACCACCGTTAACGCAATAATAAAGCATCGTCCATCGTCCAATGCGTATATTTAATCAAACAATTCGTTTGAATACCGTACGAAGAAACTAAAAGTCGAAATATGTTCCGACGTTGGTAACTACGACAGTCGTTGTTGATAAGATAATATAGTTTAAGTGAATCTACGTAAACATACCAGTATTATTTACAAAATCAAAAGAAACAACTCAACATTTTAGTTTGATACATTTCACGTTTTCAATTCATTAATGTATTCACAATCCACGATTTATTAGTGGCGTGGTCGATTGTTCTATAGAAAGTGTGCGCTTCAACCATTTGTTGTTAGCTTACCTCGTGGAGAAGTTTAATATTTACTCATTTTCGCAATCTTCAGTTGAGATTTTAAAAAATTCACTTAACATCAGTTTTTTGTACAAAATCGGGTAACAGGAGAAAATCCTCAAATTGCGTGGATCAGTCCTTTGAAAACTGACGTTGCGGTAACGTCACAAGGAGACGACGTCATGATTATGTTACCGATTCCGGCGCTTATTAATCCGCTGAGCCTTTTTTCCGCTGCTTTACGCTAAGTTTAACACAGTCAGGGTTTACTAAGCTCAAGAAAGGATAGGTGTTAATATAGTGGTATAACACATGTGCCTTCGATATTTATGCCATGGTATTGTGTCTTGGTATATCAGACAAGTTAATGTGGTCAGGAGATATCAATATTCAAATCTAGAATTAAGTCTTGTTTTAAAGTTAACCTTAATCCTTACCCAAGTAATAAAATAATTCAAAAGACATACGGGTTCAGTGGCAACTGAACAACTTCCTTGGAATAGTAATTATCGCAATTACAACCTTTTATCTGTTTCTGTTGGGTCCACATGCTTGACCTCTAGCATTACTAACAAGTTCAGGCGGAGACCGGTTTCATCAACGTTACTTAACTTAAGGAAAGTAATTCACCAAAAATGTTCACAGAAAGGCTTAACAAAAGTCAAGGAAAGTTCCTTAACTAAGATTTCCCCTGAATCCAATAATCCTTTCCTATGAGCAATTTTATATTCTACGGTTCATATAATTATTAATTCATGTTTTTAATTATAAATGTTGTTCATTTGTTTATTGAAGTGTTCCGAGAGATTTCGATTCTGATTGTGAAATGGAGGACGCAGAATTAGAAAGAAGGTATGGAAACTTTAAGGTATATACCCGGCTAAATATACATTAATGTTTTCAAAATTCAGAATTATGCAAAACCATATTCGTAAAGTAAGTATTTATTTAGATAGAATTACGAGTAAATCTTTGCCAATCATTCTAACTAATAGGTTAATTAATAATCATTCTAACTAAATATGGTAAATAAAAACACATCTTTCAATTGTGGTAAGAGCGGTCTTTTGTTTTATAGAAGTTGTGGGTATATCAGAAGACTGATTTTCAAAGCAAGCCAAGATACAGATGTGGCTGTCGACTTGGCGCTGATTATGTTTGACAAAGATACCATCGCATGCAATGAGATGCTTCATTTCTCAGGATGTAGGGACGTGAAGAGATTACAGCTTAAAGCTGTTGACCCAAGTAAGCTTTGATATATTGTTCTAATATTCAATCTGTTGAATGACAATTTTCGTTTCATACTATGGCCGCACGGTAGCTCTGTCAAGATATAGGAAACATTACTTTTTTTGTATCTAGCTCGAAGAGATTACTGGTTCCGAGTACGTTACCATGTGAAGCTGATTTAGACTGAACTGATACCAATGATTTTTACGCATTATAAAAAAAAACTTAGTCTGGTGTCTTGAAATTATCTTTAGGCCCAAATTATGTGAATATATGCCACGGCACAGTAAATAAAACTAAATATTACGCGGCAAGAGAAAAGTTTGCAAGAAAAATACACGTACAGATAGGATTATATTTTGTTATAGCCTCTCAGCATTGTTGGGGATCTTCGTCCTCATGAAAGTGTCCATTCCATCTGACCTATGTTAATTTCATGGTTGGGTAAGAAAAATCACAGTTCCCATTGTATAGAATAAAAGCTGTCTCTAGAAGTTTTCTGCTGGTACATAACCAGGCGCACAAACCTTAAAATCCATACCGAAGCATAGTTTTCGGATATTGCACTGGTGCAAATTCATTCCTTTGACGCGACCCTCTTTATATTAAAGTTTCGTCCAAAGTCAAATGGACATTTGAAGGAAAAGATGAATGTTCATTTAAATTGTGATACCATCGTCACAGCAATCTGTTGATTTAACCCAATGAAAAATTATCAATGCCACAATGACAAAACAATTGTAATAGTTACATAGAAATTAAACGTATTCCATCCAAAAAGACGATGGACTTTTCACTGATAAAATATTCTTAATCATTTCAGCGCATCTAATGTTCAATTCACATGAGCCGTCACTGATAATTAAACACTCTTTATTGTATCTATTCAAATTCCGCAGATGCAAGATAATTATCGTTTATTAAGTGTGAATTATTTCATTGAAAAGTTAAAACAAAGTTCGACCTGAGTGCTGTGCCAGATGTAATTACCAACCATAGGCGTTTTCGACTTCAGCGATGTATTTGATCGTGATGATATACAAAATGATGTTTAATGTTTAATTACCGACGCTTTACGTTCGTTGGTTTGATGTAAAATCATTTATATCATTTTATCCAGCACTGTTTTGGTCATAATTATCTTTTTTTGTTGATTGGGTCATCAAGAATGTATTAAGTGTAATTATGACATTTGTTTTAAAAATCAATTATTTCTTTTTCAAGATTTCCAAAGAACAAATCTGAAGTTTACAAGTGGGAAGATTTTTAAGCAAGAGGAGAAAAAGGTTGAACTTGGATATAAAGCGATAAAATGCGGACTAATGACTGGATTGACCGTTGGAACCTTGGCTTTTAACAGCACACGTTGTCGGGCGCAAGTTAAAGTCACTGATAATTCATGTTCAGTGCTGATGAATGGAAATAGTTGTATCCTCAAAGGTCAACTAGTCGTTGATAGAACAACAGATAATCCATTTTTTATTGACGGTGATTCAGGATCGGCTGTATTTGTGCAAAATGACAATTCTCTTGAGTGTCTTGGGATAGCTATTGGTGGGATAAAGTCCTCTCAACAGACCCTTGTCACACCTATTGGAGATGTGCTTCGTGAGCTAAAAGAACAAAATGAAGAAGCAAGTCGACCGAAAGAGTACAAACTGAAATCATTCGATTGAATCACGAACATGTTGTAGTTCTTCTTCACTGAGTTCGTCAGTAGTATTTGAATGCTTTTTTTACCATGTTATTCGCTTCTGAAACTTATTGGAACATCTCTTTCAAGATATATGCAGATGTATAAATGTACATTCCAGGAGAAGCAGTGTATTACTAATGCTTTCCATGGCCAAGTCTAGGATTAGAATTTATCAAAGGTATCGTGATAACGAAAACAGGGTGAACATAACAGATTCTAACAATGATTAGAATTTATACTTCACCGTCCAGAAACAGAAGGGGCGGATTGTACACTTATGTATTTATATACAGTCAAACTTTGATGTTTCGAAGTTCAAGGGACTAACAGAAAAACTTCGAAACAACGGGACTTCGAATTATTCATGGTTGACAATAGATTGATGTTTTCTTGATAATGACCATATCTGTTAACGTTACATGTCCTCAGTGTCTTCGAGTTGATCGTCGCCTGTCAGGCTCACATCGAAAAGTTTAGTTAATTTATACCTCAAACACAACAAAATAAAAATTATTTTCATTAATTATATCTAAGCATTTCATTAATTAAACAAAATTTGTATCGGTTACAAAACACTTATATCGCGTTTAACAGATAAAGCAAAAGAAGTACAATGCACACTTACGTAAGTCGTTAGGCTTTTCTGCTAAAGACACGTGCGTTTACGTTATGTGCATATAAAATACGGAATGCCGATCGGTTGGAGAATGCATGATTGAATGACAATTAATCGATTTACTTGGATATTTATGTATAAGTTTGAAACGTGACACTTTGAATATGAGTGAAGCCATCGCTAATTGTTTGTGTTTAAAATTGGTCCGGTTGTTTTACAGTTCCATAAAATTTACTCACCGACCGCTGATTTCAATGGCGGCGGAGATTATCAGAGGCGACTACCGAAATGTTTTACCGGAGTGATTAAATGTCATGGCTTCTAAATACACCTTTTATCTATCAATTTGGTCTGATTATTAATTAACCCCATGACCGGGAGTGACAACACACGCTATCCTTATCCCTTTTGTCAGTCAGGGCATTTGTGGGAGAGGTGTGAAATCTTGCCGCAGGGGTCACGCCAAACACCTGTCCAGTGGTCAGTAAAGGTAAATTTTTTGTTCGAATCATGAGATGTCAATTACCTATAATATCATAGCTAACGGGTCATGAAAAAAGTTCGATACATCGAAAACTTCGATTTATAAAAATTCGAATCATACATAGTTTCGTTAGTAGTATTATATAGTGAGAAAATTCGGCACCAAGCAAAAAGTTCGATACAGCGAGAAATTCGAATCAACGAAGTTCGAATCATCGATGTTTGACTGTATATGAATACATTATAAACACATCTTTTCTCATTGGTGATCAAAACTTGCCACCACGACTGAGATAATAAAAAGGGTTAGGGCAAAGAAACGGCAGGTAAAAGTAAGGCAGGTTAAACGTACTATGCTTATAAAATATTAACAGAGAAAGACGCTCGGCAACTTAGTTTGAAATTAGTAATCATAATGCGATTAAGATCTGTAAAACATCAAGAAAACAATTCCATAATTATCGTATCTTTCGTTTTATGTCATATTTTGTGAAAAAATACTTTGATTTATGTTAATTACAACCATATTTTGTCAAATCAGTTGTTTAACAATTACACGTTTTCTCCTAAAAATCACCATTGAAATATTATTTTTGGCATTAGTCAGAAGGAAATCTTCAACGAATCAGCAGTAAAAACGTGTCATAGATTTATTTGGACTTTTTTGTAAAACGTCAATAGAAATCATGATCTTCAATGATATGGTAGAAACTTATATTGAACAGATTAAGAACGGCACCCGAAAATTCTGTACTTTGAATTTATATCGAAGCAAGCGTTTGAAGATGGTAGATCAGTAATAGTTATAAATCATTAAAAGGAAAACAACAGTCAATAATGCAGTATAGCCAGTTATTTTCATGAAAATTGTATTTTTGCTATATCGCGAGGCATTGTCGTGGTTGCGAAAATATTATCCATGAAAAAAATAATAAAAAAATAAATACTTTCCACAAAATAAATGTGTGTAATGTGGAGGAAAATGTTATACGGTAGTTTAATTTCAACAAGAATTTGAATAAAAACCTGATTGATGTGTTTATTTTCTTCAATTCCAATGTATCCATTTCTATCGCATCTGTATTTTGTATACATATGATAACACGAGTAGATTTTAAATATCAACTGAAAACAAATCATAAGGATTTATGAATTCATTGATGAAAGTAAGGGCTGTTTTAGAAAGAGGGGTACAATGTACAATCTTTTATTGTGAGAATTTTATAATCATTATTATTATTATTATTCATTTTTTTGCAAGTGCAGGTGAAATGGAAGAAAAATAATGCACGTTTTATTTTGTTGAAGACCTTTTTCATTATCTACTATTGTATCGTTTTGTTGAAAATAGAAAATCAAGGTGCTTGCTACAAATGGCATAAAGCCACACTGCTTGTAGTGTTTGAAGAGAGAAATTGTGTTTATTTGTATTCATGTTTCTGTGTTTTTCTCTTTAAATATACTTTGAGCAAAATATTATGTTGAGGCGGTAAAATGTGTAACATTTCAATTGATATTTGTTTTTCTCAAAGAACGTGTGTTGAACAAAATGAATTGATGATACAATGTAAGCACTATTTTCATTAGTTTTAAATTTTCTCTACAAAACACGATTCAATGAAAGAAAATACAAAATCATTCTGTCAATATTTTTATGCAAAGACGTCTAATTAACGTCTGATTAAAAGAAATAATTTTATTTTAAGTGTGTCTTATTTGGTGATAGGGCAAAGTTTAACCTTAAAAAACCTATAAAAAAACTTACAAAGATTACACAATTTTCTGAAAAACTGGTCTATGTAAGTGTCATTCTCAGTAAAGGTAAAACTTTCTGTAATGCTCCCCCGATGAGTTATAGTCTGAAGACATTTTGATAATAAAACACACGAAGGAAATGATAGGCACACACTCCTTGCAATAGAAAACTGTATATCATATATAATTTTAAGTAATATAGTCATAACTCTCAGCGCTGAATTTGTTAATATATTTTTTCTGACAATATGCATATTGCAGAGTGTGGCACATGAGCTACTCTGATAAATTAACTCGCCCCAAACCATATAATTATTTTATATATGGAATGTTAAAAAAAAAAAAAAAAAAAAACAGACGTAAGAAACGTGTGTATTCGTGGGGAAACAGAAACATAATATAAACAATTAGTGAGTTATCAACAAACATACAAATGCACTTTGTGTCCATTCAAGGACATCTGGTCTATCATTAGTCCCAATGAAGGTTTGGTTGTATTGTAAAACGTCCCAACAATAACTAATACTATTTTAAGACGGGCTCCCCTTTGTGCGAGATGCATTTCCATGGTGAGTGTTTGTTTTTGGAGCCTAGGATGCAGTAAACTGATATCCAATCTGTAGTGCTACCTCGCTGAAACCCAGTTTCCCAATGAAGAATTTTCTTTTCTAATTTATTTATTTTTTTTATTTTAATTTTTTTTTTTTGTGAGTGTGATTTGGTGACCAAACATAAGCCATAAAATGTATAAGTTTGGAGTTCAAATACATCGTATACGCATATTTGCTACCTGTAGAGACCAATTACCGGATAAATTTATGTTTTTGTCTGTTTTTTTACCCGCAATTATCAAAAGTATCTTGTTAGTATGTAAGGACATTTCATTCTTATCAAATGCTGTTGACTTAATTAAGGATATCTGTGTCTATTTTGATATATTTTTATCAATTTTTTAGTGCTCTTTTTTCGATAGAAGTATTTTATAATTGATGAATTGACTATGATTATCATTATACAAAAGACGTATTAGCACAATGGAATAAAGTTGTATGACAGTAAATCAAAATGACCAGTTGTTTATGTTAATATGTCATTGTTCGCTTTAGATGCCAAATAAGAAATCAAGAATGTGATACTATCTTTCTAATATTGTTATTGTTACAGTTATGTGTTGTTTATACTTTTATATGGGGTTATAACTATGTTTAGCTTTATTCTGCTATCATAGACCATGCACCTTTTTGATTTTGTAATATAAATAATAGTCTGCATGCTTATTATGTTATCATTACATATTGATTTTAAGGTAATTAATCGTCTTTCTTAGCCAAAAGTATGTGAAGCTTGCACCGCTACTCTGAAAAGAATGTTTTGAAATCGCAGCCATGAACGGCTTGATACCCGGACATTGTCATATTGAGAAATTGTCTATTGGATGTTACTAATACCTGGATATATTACACATATTGAAGCTGACAATAAAAGAAAAAACAGACTTCAGATTGGATTTTTAAATATATATATATATAAATTACGAAGTTTGAAAAAATTGTTTTTGAGACATTCCCCTATGATAACAGAACGTTTCAGCTCATCGCTTCAACGGGAGTTCAGACATTTCAGTTTGTGCTCTGCTCGGAGACATGTAAACGCATGATGCATTTTCTTAATGACCGTCGACTGCTGATTAGTTGAGGTTTGTCCGAACAAGTCCTTCTAAACTACAAAAACAGATTTAAACCAAACTTGGCATGAAGTTCTACAAAAGAAGTAAAAATGTCTTATAATTCATGCATTATTATAATTGTTATGGCAGCCTAATTGAAAAGTGTCATCCATGCATTTATCATTACGATTTTATGCATGTGTATTATGCTGTTATATCTGTTATGTCCAACTAGAATAAACAAAGTCAATTTACAATGTTATCAGGAGTGTTAAATATTTGTTACCGAACTGTTGTACAATTGCAGTATTGGATGGTGTATATCATGTATATTTATAAATTGGAGCTGATTTTGGATCAGTTGGTGTCTTAATATTGTCATTCAAAAAATGTAATAACTGACTGGAATAAATGATTATACTCACCAATAGCCAACTCAGCTACAGACGCCCACGGGGGGTTTTAGTTATCCCTTGGGATACAACTCTAGTTTTTTTTATATAGTTTCGTACTTATATTAGGAAATAAATTCTTACACAAAAGAATCGTTGAAAGAAAGGTATCTAGAGTATGCCTAAAATCGCACATATGATCTTAACATCATAATAGGCCTTGTATCATATATGAATGCAAAATACCATGCCATAATTGCAGGTGAGACATTTATCACAAACTGAACATGCAATTTTCCAGGTAATTATAGTAATGTCATTCTTAAGAAAAGTCACTGTTAAAAACTCCTAACGTCGGTAGTATGTTCACCACTATAAGAAATACAAGAAAACAGAACAAAAAATTGCAATTACCATTCGAATATTCATAATTTATCACTAGCCCTCCACATCAAGGTTTAAAGTTCGAAACCCACGTGGGGCAGTTGACTGGTACTGACCGTAGACTGGTGGTTTTTCTCCAGGTACTTTGGCTTTCCTCCACCTCAAAAACCAGGGACGTCCTTAAATGATCCTAGCTGATAATAGGACGTTTAAAAAAATAAACATCATCATCATCATCATCATCATCATCACCATCATCATCATAATTCACAATCATCATCATCATCATCATCATCATCATCATCATGGTAATAATTGCAAGCATAGAAATATGTAATACCATGTGAACGTTATCGTGATTCGAATTACCCGAAATCTAATGTGCTGATCATTGTTGCATATAAATATAGTGTTAAAATATCTTATCAAAATTGTAAACGAATGGCAGCATGGAATTGTGAGGTCAGTGAGCGTGTCGAAGCGACCAATCATCAAGCCAGTGAGAATGAAGTTTCATTGCAGCAGACAAGATGATGTCCCCACCACAAGCACTCTGCTAGCAGAAAAGTTCAAATTCGGTATTTATCTAGTATTTTGGACCACCCCAAGGGTCCCAAATATTTAAGATAATTTGTGAGATCACGTACATGTCTTGGTTAACCCCTTAACTCCCAACTAGTCCAAACTACGCCAATAGCACGTCGGTGTAAGATAAATGGTCGTATCTCCCTTATTTGTTTACCGATTTAAATATTGAATATACCTAGTAAAACAGGAGAAAATCTCCAACAACATTTGTTCTTTGTAAAATTTCATTTGGCAAACTTTTTTGGTGCATTTCATGAGTTGAAAAAACAAGCCAACTTTTATTTCGACTATTTTGAATTGTTGACGTCGTGTTTCAGCCGGCGTAATCGTCATAGTGCGGATTCGATTTTGTAGCTCACATTACATAAAATATAGCGAGAAATAATGCCTGTAATTCACAGTAGTGGTAGTTAATACTCTCAATTTTATGTATATTCCATTATTTTACAGGAATCCTCCAAAATGTGATGTTTTTTGTCAATAAAGTACATGTGATGTATGGTTCAGTACCGTATGCAGCACAAATCGACAAATGTTAATGGTTTTTGCGTAAAAAATAATAATACATTATATATACAATTGAAGCCAAGAAAAAACTGATCAAAATGCACAATTCTATCATTCATTACGTACCAAATAAATAATGCAAGGTTTCCACAAATCCGCACAATATGAACGAAACACCGCAGTAACTTGACGTCGTACAAGAGCGAGTCGATCACACAAGCACCTGCGCGAATACGATCGACTTTTAGTTTCTGCTGTTTTCAAAACGCAATAAATGGTCTTGGTTTCATCAGAAAACATTACTTTTGTCGCAAGATAAATAAAGTGATAGCACATATTTTGATATGTGCAAATGAAAAAAAATAAAATAAAAATAAAGCCGATGACAGCAAAAGCTATTTATAATAATCGGGTATTTCCTAGTTGATCACTTTTGGTTTTTAAACGGTGGGGCAGACATGTGCCTGGTGCCGATTGATTTCGCGGTCCGATCTCACATATTACCGATACAAGTCGTCACCAAAACAATATGCAGTGCCACTGTCAACTCAACTAACAAACTGTGAAGTGACATTGGGCATTATGAAGAGTTGCAGACGTACAGTGTAAATGGACACAAACAGACAAACAATCGTGTTCAGATAGGCCTACATAATTATGTAGGTAAGGTAAGTACATTGTACATGTACATAAAGTGAAGTTCTGTGAAGACGAAAATACACAATGTACCAGCAATATCTCATATGTAAATTTTACAAATATATAAATATCCATTGTATGTACATGTATACATGAGTGTCTGGATGTAATGTTGTTTAAATTCCATTTATTGTGTTATGAGATAGGTCTTCATTTGTACAGATATAATTGGGCCCAAATGAAATATTTTAAAAATTATTCACTTTGAAAACAACGATTTAGTTCTTGTTATAATTAGTTTGTTTTTCTCTCTCTCTAATTTAGACATTTTACTTTACATCAGTACATTACATGCGTTTGTATGTAATCATACTGGTACAAATAGTAAAAAGTTCTTGTTGTGTTTGCCAAATGGTATGTATCAACTAAAATTGGATAAATTAGTTTTTATTTCATTTTACATTATGAAATAAATGGGAGATGAAAAAGTGAAACCTTTTAATGAATTTTAGTTTTGCAACAGTGGTATATATAATTAAGAAAAAAAATGTGTTGCATGGCATGGTTGTTGATAGAGGTGGTAGAGGATTACTGAATATTACCAAATAGCTGTTCTTGAGTTTAGCTGGTTGTGAATTCTACAATGTTCGGATCATGGTGTGCTAGTATAGGTTGGAGTCTGGAGTCTTAGATATTTATTCATGGTAGGGCTCATATCCCTACCCCAATATATTCAAAGTTTGTAGAGTGTTACTGTGCTTACTACAAATGGATGATGATCAACATGTGACCCCCCCCCCCCCCCCCCCCCCCCCCCCTTGCAATATATAGATGTACATGTACCAGTAAGTATTCTATGCCAGTAAAGGCTGGAAACATCGTTGAGAGAAAATAATTTGAATAAATCAAAGAGAGACAGATACTTGTGTTGGCAGATATAATGCAGGTTATATTAGCTAGTAATTATCAGTTTATGCTTCATTATGATTAATCTTCTAAGGATGCACACAAGACAGAAATAATAAGTAATTACAAGTTTTAGAAGTTCTTATTAGTGAGGAGGGGGCACTGAAGCAAGGTTATAAACATGTATTTTCCGAGTTTCCTCTGACCTTTACACCTAACATAAGACACTTTGATAGAGAGTTGTCCTTTATGAGACATATAATGATCTTACCATCAAAATGTAAAATGTAATATGGCAAGAAGAACCTTATTGGTGCGCTTATTTGGATTTTCAGAACATCGTTACATGTATGAGTATTTGAAACTCAGACTTGGTGATGGGATGGGCGAGTTTGTTTAAGTTTCTAAAAATTCATTTCAAGGCTTTATGAAATATTCCACATTAATAATCTGAAGTTATTTTTTTCTTGTATTTTTTAAACAGGACCATGGGAAATATGATTTTTTTTTGAGTGAAACAAGCAATCAATGATATGTGAATATGGTTTATTTTGTATTTCAGGTATTGCCCAATTACTTGTAAGGTCTGGAGCTGTCTAAATTTTGCTAGCAAACCTGGTGTACAAAATTTAATGAGAGCATTTGCTTATGGATGATTCTGCCTAATATATGACATCAAAGTAAGCTAATACATGTAGATGTATCTTAATTATAAATTCACTACAATTAAAATGTTCATTATCTTATAGATTCTGGGGATTTTTTGTTTTGTTTGAATTGATCATAATTATCTGCTTTCCTCTCTATATATGAGAGCTCATTTCCTATACTTCATTATTAACTGTTTAAGTTTCGTTTGAAATTTTGAAGTGAGTATTATATATTATCATGTTCTTTCGAATAAATCTGTTATGCCTTGCAAATAAAATATTTTATTAGTGTACATATCTGGAAGCTTATGTTATTGATTTTCTCCCATTTCAAACTTCAGGTACATCAGCTTTAGGACTTTATTTATATGGATATTTGTGGTGTGACCAGTACTAGAAGATAAATGCCATCCCCTGACACCAGAGACAGCAGATTTAGACATCTTTTCCCTGTAGCTACCCTCTTTCACTATTCTATGTCATTGATTAAAATAACATAACTTAATATGTGTGTTGTTGTTGTTTTTCAACTGCTACGAAGATAAATCATGCAATTGTGATTAAGTAAATTATTATTTTCAAAAACATGGCACATCAATTATCATTTATACCAAATATGGCTTGCCTGGCCAATCATAATAAAAACAGTTCAGAATTCTTTATAATCCATAATAAACATGTAACCAACCAAGTTCAAGTGTTTATTCCAATAAACTTGTTTGTCTGCCAAGATGGGAGCACATGCGCATGTTTCTCTAAGTAAAAATATCGCATTTTTACGTGTTTTCCATTCTGGTTGCCATGGTAACGTTTTAAATAATAAAAAAAGAAGTTTTGCCATAAAATCTGGATTTCAATATATATAACGACTGCTGTCTAAACAATTATACCTGTAATACAAAACCAAATTCTTACAATGAAGTCTACGCAGATAAAACAGAAATAAAAACTTTAACAAAAACAACTACTTTTAATTTCAGTCAGTAACCATGGCAACAACTGCAAATAAATAGAAAATATTACTTTTGTTTGTGTTTATCCTCCTTCCTCAAGAGTCTGATATATCATTAATTTTATAAATTAGCATTTAATGCAACCTCAGTGGCTTAAAATGTATAAACATAAGAAATAAGTAGCTTTTTTTTTAAACATGAATTTTGGCTACCATGGTAACGTCAATAATGCAAAAACACTACATTTATTACTAAATTTGAAAAGGTTATATTCTCAAGTTTCTAAATATAAATGGGTTGTTTACCAAAAATGCAAAAGGGTGAAAAATCATGATGAACCAAAATGTCGGATTTTTTTCAGTTCCATTAAAAATTCCTGCGAGTTTAAGGGGTTAAGGGAAATATCTGGGAAAATGAGCACTTACATTTAGGTGTTGTTCTTGATTTGGAACAGAGTTTGGTATGAGGCAAAATGTGGTGTTTGTTAATGGCTCTTTACAATTTAGGGTAGCTCAGTAAAAAACAAAAGTCAATTTTTTTGAAGATTAGACAAATGCATTCCTTGTAGACACTAGTATATACCCGGCAAAAAGGCCAGACAGGGCGTAGAACTTAGTCGTGTACAGGAGTACAGTACGGTATGCTGCAACAAAAACTTCAATGGTTTAGTGTTGAAGATTTGTGATTTTCACTTCTGATAACAACGGGTTCGTAATCCACTATGTTGTAACATTATTCAAGAGTTGTGGTAAATGCTTGTTAATGTAGCCTCCAACAATAAGTTTAGTACATCGGATCCGGCACCCATTATATTAAAACATGTCAGGCTTACCTTAGAACAGGTACATCCCAGGATTTCCAATGACACCAGAACAAAACTTTAAACACAGTACGGGACTTAGCTCGATGATTTGCGTTTCCTAGAAACTAGCAAAAAAGACAACCAAATCAGGCACTTAGTGAATGCCCAGACTAAGTTTTTGCTTAGGGATTATTAGCAGGATTTTCTAACGGGTTTTATTCGAATCATCTAGGTCCTCGACTTCAAAATGAAACAAAAAACCTTCAATCTGCAATTGATAGCCCTAATGTACATGTATTAGTGAACAATTTTGAGGAGGATATATAATAAGGTAGAATTGCTTGCCTTTTTCTAAACGTCCAAAAAGTAATCTTAGAATATCACCTTTAGGATTAGTTCCCGAAACGAGTGGCGGATGATACCAAGCAGGAAACAGTTTCAGTGATTTTATTGACCAATACACAGTAGCAGCTAAGTATATTTCATTTGACCAGGCGTTAGAAATGCCTATTACGATACAAAGTTGGTTAACTCTTTTACATAGATAATTGTCTTTCCTAAAACAACATATAGAGTGTTTCTAGGCTTGGAAATAGACACTGTTGAAATGATAGTAAATGGTTTCGGTTAAGAAAGTAGGAGACTTGTGATATCGGTAGTACGCGATAAGACACAAAGGAAGCTGGTTGACCTACAGTCATTATCTGGAAAAGTAGCGTTTGGTGCCAGGGCTAAACCTAGCGCTTTCGTGCATTCTGTAGAAGAATGTATGAATCGATGTATGGTGTTTAAAAAATTTACCATTTACCCGCCTCACTTGATGTTTGAAGGAAGATCTCCGGGCATCACATGTTTTTTCTCGAGATTAAATGGTGTTTGTTACTTACCAGATTTGGAATGGTTTTTCATTGTGGAATGTGAGTTGCACACTTACATCTTTGTCAACATTGCATAAGATTGCAGGATAGACTTTCGGAAACAATGATTGGTAGTTAGATGGTTAGACATCTCACATAAGTTGTTTCGGGTTATTACTTACCTCGAATCGATTCAAATAGTTCTGGCTTTCCTACAGGGTATTGTCCCCTATCAGAACTCTAATACTTGAATTCATACACCAAGTTTAAGGCGATGCATGTTCCAGCTTTTTTTTTTCAAAGTTAGGGCCGATGCACTTTCCCTGATTCCGAACGTTTGCGCCGGATTTGTCCCTTCAGCACTGTGTCATCCCTCAGGCATTTGGACAAGTTTCACACATAATTCCATAAATTGTTAGATAACTCAGTATCTGATAACAGTTAAGAAGAGTATTGCTTCCTTAAGTGGGATCTTGATTGTGTCATTCTACTACATATTAAACTTCAAGATTTCTTGCCAAAAATTAAAATTGTTGGATGGGTTAAGACTGAAACAAACGTCCAGACACTCGTTCCCATGTGTCAGCTGAAATGATAGTTAACTTGTCATATGGGTCATGATCACGGCTAAATATATTTTGGCAGTTTGGGGTTAACTAAGAGTCGATGACTTAACTATTACTTGCAAAAATATTGACAGAGTGATACACCCTCAGGATTTACAATGGTCTGACGACGTATTCAGGCGTATGGTACTTTTTTCTAAAGACCGATGAAACTGGAAATTCAGTTGTAGTTGTAGGAAAGGCAAGAAACGTCGCAGCATGCCCAGTTTAGGCACTGAATACTTATTTGCATGTTCGTTCAAAACGAAGGTCCTTTATATCCTTTGTTTTTAGTTATTCAAACACAGATAGTGCTTAATATTGAAATTTGGCATGTATTGATAATGCATATTAGGTTTTAATTTTTTTGTGTGTTTTATTGAGTATTGATGATTTGATTATTCACACTTCTCTATACCTATTTAAATTTGCAAATAGTGAGCATTTAAAGTCAATACTTCTGTTTCATTTCAATTACAATTTTGCCATGAACTCACCAATGAGGGCAAATGGAAATAAATATATGGCCTGAAATGTCGTTAACACTAACAATAAGAGAGTTAAATCGCTTTCTTTACACATTTTTACTGAAAACAAAATGTGTCACAATTTGATGTAGCACCAACACATTTTTGTCAAAACAAATCTGACCTAATATTCACGTGCACTCTCATTTAGCCTGATTTTATATTGTACAGCGACAATCATAAACCGGACATAGTAGGTGAAGGTATATGTTAAGGTTGATTTCGTTCAAAATTGCTTGGCTGTTGAGAGATTTCAAGACAAAAAATGTTTTTGTTTTTTTCTGATGTTCAGTTCAGTGTAAGTCAAGACTAGCTATGTAAAGTTGACTGATATATATTCTGTAACGCGAACATTTCCTTATGTTGAATGTTTATGCTGAGTCATGTGAAATTCAAATGTTAATCGTTGAATATTATATATTGATTTGCGCATAATTCACGTAGCTTCGACACGTACCATTATTTTAAGTTTGGTGGGTTTACAATAACATTTAACATTTTGTGTCGTAGTTGTACTTATATATGGATGGATATGTATCATTTGTTGCTATCTAAGTATCCATGACACCTATTAAGCGAGTTGTTAACTATGACCATGTCAGAATATCAACACTGCGACATCAAACATTCTTTCTAGTGGACTTGGTGTAGTGATGTAAGCTAAGCTGTGGATATTTCCGGATACATGGATAGGTACCGTATGTTGTCAGTTAAAGTCTTAAACAAATAACCCTTCGCCATTTGTGTGACTTTGTAAAGTCCTATTGAGATTTTGAAAACAAATTAAGAGAACACATTTTTTTCTGTAAACGTTCCGGAGATATCGCTCTATGTTGGCAGCATGTTCGGTCATCGTATCTGAGGAAGTGCCGATATTTTAGTTTGTGCTTCGCATGGAAACCATTTCTCTGATATGATCCTATAAAAAAACCACGAGTTGTCAAACAAGAACAGACGTAGAGGACATTGACAGTCGGTTAAATCAAACTTAGCAAAGAGTCATTGAGGCATCAACCGGTATCTAGCTAACAAACTAATATCACTCTTTCAATATATGCGCAAATATCATACAATGTATGATTCACTTTATAACTGTAGCTGAACACGAGCATGACAGTTGCAGAGATAAGTATTAAAAAGAGATTGTTAAACTTATTAAGCACAGTATTATGGCCATAGATTACGATAATGCGAAATAACAATGATATTTCTAGCTACATCTATCAGTAAAATAAAACATATGCCAAACATTTCCCAACACAAATCCTAATGTTTAAACAGGTACGCACTATAAACTAAAGTATTATATTACATTTTAAGTACCTCAATGAAAGTGAAGGAATCCAATGCAACAAGTATATGCACATGAATAGACGAACTGACTATTTTGGAATTATCCATTATTTTCAGTTTTGTTTTTTAATTTTGAGTGAAATTTATAGGATAATTGTGATTACCATGGTCACTGCTCTATTACGTCCTTCGGTAATTTTCTTCTAATTTTGTTCAACATTGTTATGATCCCATATGCAAATTAAAAACAAAGCATTAAGCAAATGTAAAAATAGCAAGATTGGAAAGATTTAATCATATTCTTGATATCTTGTTTGGCATCTAAAGCGTACAATGACATATCTCCTTAGGTAAACATTAATTACGGGTCATTTTGATTTGCTGCCATACAACTTTATTCCATTGCGCTAATACGTTGTGTATCTTTTGTAAAATGATCATCATAGTCAATTCATCAATCATAAAACACTTATATAACAATTAAGAGCACTGAAAGTAGGAAATAAAAAGGACACAAGTACCATTAATTTAGTGGACAGTAATTGACAAGAATGAGATACCTTTCATCCTAACAAGAGACTATTGATGATTGCGAGTAGAAAAAAAAAGACAAAAACAGAAATTTATCTGGTTACTGATCTCTAGCAAGGATGCGTATTGGATATCTTTGAACTAAAAACACCTATACAATTCTCAATTGTTTACGTAAAGTTGTTTAGACTTGTTAAATCTTACGTGTGTTCACCAAGCACATAACGTTCTATGTACGCTCGAAATCAATTTTTTTAAGGTTAAGGTTAAGGTTTTCAATAGGAAACGAGTTTGATATATGAACCTTAACCTGTCTTACTTTATTCTTCCGTTTCATTGCCCTAATTCTTTTCTTAATCACAGTCGTGGTGGCAAGCTAAAATCACAAATAAAACTGTGTTTATAATGTATTTATATATGGTATAAGTTTCTGTTGCTGGACAGTGAAGTATACATGTTATCAATTGTTCAAATCTGTTATGTTCACCGATTTTTCCTTTTCACAATACCTTCGATGAATTCAAATTCTAGATTTAGGCGTGATAAGCATAAATGATGCTCTGTTGTTCCTGGAAAATTGACATTCATACAACATCTGAAGATATCTTGAAAGAGTTTCAGAAGCGAATAACATGGTATGAAAAGTATTCAAAAACTACTGACGAACTCAATGAAGAAGAACTACAACATGTTGGTGATTCAATCGAATGATTTCAGTTTGGTCGACTTGCTCCTTCATTTTGTTCTTTTAGCTCACGAAGCACATCTTCAATAGGTGTGACAAGGGTCTGTTGAGAGGACACTATCCCACCAATAGCTAATCCGAGACACTCGAAAGAATTGTCATTTTTCACAAATACAGCCGACCCGGAATCACCTTGCATAAAGAACTCTTGTCCTGCTGTTTTATTAACGACTAGCTGGCCTTTTAGGATTAAAGAATTTCCATGTACTGGCACTGAACATAAATGGTCAGTGACTTTCACTTGCGCCTGACAATGTGTGCTATTAAACGCCAAGGTTCCAACGCTCAATCCAGTCATTATTCCGCATTTTATCGTTTTATATCCAAGGTCAACCTTTTTCTCCTCTTGCTTGAAAATCTTCCCGCTTGTAAACTTCAGATTTCTTCTTTTGAAATCTTAAAAAGGAACAATGAATTTCTAAAACAAATGTTATGATTACGCGTAATTTATTCTGAAAGACCAATCAACAAAGAAAAAGATAACAAGGAGCCTCAAAGTTTGGCATTATCCCTCACGCCCCGCAGTTGGTATGAAAACCACAATTCATGTATATATCAAGCTCAAAGTAAGAGTTATTAAGGAAACAGTAATTTGGTATATTTGATTAAGTTTCCATGGTGACAGAAAAAATACCGAAAATGGAAGGTCCGCAATAGCAAAAGGCACATATAATCTGATATATTCAGAAAGTTTCAAGGAGCTGCGTTGAACAGTTTTGGGGTTATAGCCCGGAAACAAAAGGAAACAGTTATTTGGTATTTTTGATTAAGTTTCCATGGTGACAGAAAAAAATACCAAAAATGGAAGGTCCGCAATAGCAAAAGGCATAACTAGGGCACTAGTCTGATATATACAGAGATGTTCAAGGAGCTGCGTTGAACGGTTTTTGAGCTATATCCCGGACACAAAAGGAAACAATAATTTGGTATTTTTGACTAAGTGTCCATGGTGACAGAAAAAATACCGAAAATGGAAGGTACGCAATAACGTTTCGCGGGGGATACTTACGACCAAAACATTGCTGGATAAAATGATATAAATGATTTAACATCAAACCAACGAACGTAAAGCGGCAATAATTAAACATTTAACATTATTTTGTATAGCATCACGATCAAATACATCGCTTAGGTCAAAAACGCATATGGTTGGTCATTACATCTGACACAGCACCCAGGTCATAACTTTGTTTGAACCATTCTATAAAATAATTAAGACTTTACAAACGGCAATCATCTTGCATCTGCAGAATTTAAATAAATACAATAAAGATATATATAAAAGGTCCAGACGCGTCAAAGGAATATATTTTTTATTCTAACCTAGGAAGTTTAATGTGTAAAACAATTTAAATCTAGCATATATTTTTTTATTAGTTCCAGACAAACATATACATCAATACTCTCTTAATTACGTACATGTAATCAATTTTTATGAATACTCATATTTTAAATCTACTTTACATTCTTATTTATTGGGCATTACAGTGTATGTAGAATTGAAACAATCAACGAATGAATGTATTGACTGGAGATAATTGAAAAATGGGATTGGGGGATAGTTTGGATACAAAGTAGAAGCTGATTAAGAAAGGAAATACAGAGATAAGAGAGAAAGGGACATAAGAGGAAGGAGAGATGAAGGAACGAGATTTCCGACGAAAGCAAAGGCAATTTCTGAAAGGGTGACAAAAAATAACTGACTAATGCTAATAAAGCATTTAATGAGGGAAAAGATTGATACGATTCCAACAAAAACACAAATTGAAAAAGTATGAAAAATAATTGCATTGGTAAACTTTAATCTATGTCATAATGAAAGACACTACCTTATTGTAATTGTTATATTTATTTTCTAAAAGCTTAATGTTAAGCACTGAAATCCTCAATAAAAGTAGCCTCCTTGTCATATTTTCTTGCTAAGTATCTCTCGATGTTATATGAAGATTTAAGGTTACTAATTAGAGTGGGCAAGTAGAGAGCTTTACCTAAACACTTTTGACAATAAATATAGTCCTTCATATTTAGTATTATAATATTTTCTGCTCTGTTATTTTGGTGTGGGTTTTGTGCTATTTTACCAAAAATGATTTTTTTACAGACATTAAATATCTCATTACACGTAGCTTGCACCCAAATTTGGAAAGCCATAATTAAATTTTGGACTTTATTACATTCACAAAGTACATGATGCTTAATTCTAAATTGTAACCATTGCAGTTTTGAATTTTTATTTATGTCAAGAGGCAATCTGTATATTTCTTTTCCATTCCCCAAAAGGTATATTTCTAAATATGGTGTCTCACATTGCTTGGCCTGTAGGCAATACATTATTTCTATTCAATATATTAACGTATCTCTTGTACCTTTTTTACTTTTAACAAGAACTGTCGCCAGGATGGCTGAGTCAATGAGTCAATGGTGAATTGGAACTCTTAATTAGAGGCTAACTAAGATATCACAGAAATATAGTGACCAGTTGCCATAGCAACCATGATGTTGAGGAAAAGAAAGTGAGATTCATATCTACATATGGTCCTCTTTATTTGTGTGAAGTTTCATTGAAATTGGCCCTTCGGTTTAGGAGGAGTTGTCTGGACAAAATTACAGTTATGGTTCTTATCAGAAAACCTGTCTATAATGACCAGTTGCCGTAGCAACCGTAATTTTGAGAAAAAGAAAGTGGCATGCACATCTACACATGGTCCTCTATATTTGTGTGAAGTTTTATTGAAATAGGCCATTCGGTTTAGGAGGAGTTGTCCGGATAAACTTAAAGTTATGGTCCGGACAGAATGCGCCTACAGACCGACGGACGGACGGATAGACAACCTGATTCCAGTATACCCCCCTAAGTTCGTTGCGGGGGTATAATAATAATATCAATATACAGTGGTATCAATGGTTATGTACGTTGTTTTTCAAAATTCCATCCTAATCGTTTAACTGGCAAAACATACCATTATAATTAATGAAGTTAGTATTTGAATTAAAAGTTCCATTACATTCATTCTTTTGAAGAAAGCTGCCATCTTCTACAAGTAAATCATTTATAAAAATCACACCTTTATCGAACCATTGCTTATAATATACAGTATTATTACCTATTTTTATTAAATCATTATACCAAATTGGTAGAGATAATATTTGTTCTGGCATACATATTTCAATTTTCCCTCTTAATGTATTCTACGCATTGAAAACATCAATCCAAAATTTGTTATGAAGAACATTTTTGATATTATATTCAATATATCTATTTCCTAGCGTTACAAGCTTATTTCTATTAATTTTTGTAAATAGAAGTGTCTGCCAATTTGAATTGTTGATTTTAAGGCCATTTCAAAATGTTGGATATTAACCATTTGCAAGCCACCTTCTTCATAACATTTCACAATAATATCTCCTTTGACCTTTGCTATTGGACTTCACCAAATGTATTCATTGAACATATTTTGAATCTCTTTCATATTAGATTGGTTAGGTGATGGTAATCCTATAAATTAGTGTGTAAGTATTGGTAGTAGTAGTGTTTGTATTACGGTAACTCTACCTATCGGAGTTATAAAGAGACCAACTAACCAATTGTTTTCCCATAAATTTTAGTGTTAACGTTTTGGAGTATTTCTTTCAAATTCTTGAATTCAATATGACAATTATGGTTTATAAAAAAAGTTTAGGGTCTTATTAAACACCTAATCAAAAAAAAGTTGGGTCCTTCAGCTCAAATTTTCTCCAGGGTAGCCATTTTGAAAATGGGTGAATTTCGCAGTAAAAATTCTCAAAAATCTTAAATGTTTACCTATTAATTGTTATTTCCTGAACTTTTTGGGGGAAAATCAATCGGACTTACGAAATTAATATTAACATTTCTTATTGATAGTTACCTATCAGGCTACATATATATTTTCTCGCTTCATAACATACTGGCCAATCAGTGGCGGCCAGACATTTTATCCTTGGCTCAACTTTCTATACACAGGGGCTGTTTCAAAAATCTATTTTTTCAATTGGTTGGTTGTTCCCTATATATCGTCTATTCTGTTTAATTAGTGCCTTTAATTTTGTATGTTTTTTTTTTTGAAGTTAGGTTGAAATATTTCATTGAGGTCAACATTGAAGTTATTTCCTAAAGGATTAAAATGTGTTGAACCCCATGATAAAGCAAGATTATTGACTAATTTCTCTGAACTGTATTTTTTACTACCAATCCATATAACTTGTGTTTTTGTGCAGTTTAATTTGATTCCCGATATTTCCCAGAAGTAATTAAGTTCTTTTAAAGCATAACTAAGTGATGTTTTAGTACCATCTAGAATTAAAAAAAAGTGTCAAAGGAATACATTTGCACCGATACGATATTTGTTTGTGAACTTGGTTATGTACATTGTATCATTAGAAAACTCCAGGAGCTTTGAGTGAGTCACTGCAATGAGAGCTGTGTTTTATCGTTCCCAACCATTGCGTTAAAACGGTCAGGTGGAATGGACACTTTCATGAGGATCTAGATCCCCCAAAATGCTTAGAGGCTATCACAAAATATAATCCTATCAGTTCCTTTTTATTCTCGTAAGCTTTTCTCTTGTCGCGTAAAGTTTAGTTTTATTTACTGTGCCGCAGCATATATTTACATAATGTCAACTACAGGTCAAGTTTTATTCGCTGTATTTGACAGGCGATTCAGAACTGTCAATTATAGTAACACGGCCCTAAAGCAAAAAATTAAAAAAAAAAAAAGATTATTTCAAGACACCAGACTAAGTTGTTTATAACGCCTATAGATTAAATTTATATAATTCCAGTTCAGCCTAAATCAGCTCCACACGGTAACAAACTCGAAACCAGTAATCTCTTCGAGCTACCGACTTTTACATAACAAAGTAATGTATCCTGTATGTTTACAAAACGTGCGGTCAAATAGTATGAAACGAAAATTGTGATTAAAGAGATTGGATATTTATATACTAATACTAACTTTGATCAACAGCTTTGAGTTGTAATTTCTCCACGTCCCTATCCCTTGCAGAGAAATGAAGCATCTCATTACATGCGATGGTATCTTTGTCAAACATAATCAGCGCCACGTCAACAGCCACATCTGTGTCTTGGCTTGCTTTGAAAATCAGTCTTCTGATATACCCACATCTTTTATAAAACAAAAGGTCGCTTTTACCACAATTCAAATATGATTTGTGTTTCATTTACCACATGTTGCTAGTTTTTGTCTTTATAATGGTTTTGTTGTTCCTACACTTATACATGCAATCAATATAAGAACAATTAATTAACCAATTAGTTAGAATGATTATTAATTTACCTATTAGTTAACACTCGCAATTTTATTTAAATGAATACTATACGAAAATGAATTTGCATCAGTTTGAATTAGGCTGACGGAGAAAACACCTCTGTATATTTAGCCGGGTTTATACCTTACAAATATATTACCTTATTTTTGATTCTGCATCCTCCATTTCACAATCGGAGTCGGAATCAATCGGATCCCTGCAAAAAAATTAACATCATGTTTAATTAAAAACTTGATCATGAGAGTGATCTGCCCTTCAACCACGGTAGAGGGTCGATATGTGTGCTCCAACTTTTTTGAAGATTTTCTTCATATATTTACACTAAGAAAACCAATTGTGGATGAAATACCACATTAGATCCTACAGTATGTATCTGGAATACTGCAAGACTTAACGTATAACTCACGGAAAAGACGACTTGATTGAACATGAATTCCGAAGCGAGTGTTCCGACGAGAGAAAATGGCGCCATAAGTTACGCTAGTGCGGCCACTCCAATCCCACGGACTGTCAAGCCGGTTTTCATATTGGAAACAGATTTATTTGGGACAAGAACAGTGCCAAAGGAATCGTGGCTAAACCACGTTGAACTTTACAGGGCCATCTCAAATGTCATCCCTATTGAAAGACTGGTAGGACTCCAGCGAGTCAGAGGTATGTGGCGAATATATCTTGATAATAGTGAATCGCGTACAGATATGATCACCAACGGTTTGGTTCTAAGGGCGAAATCGGTGAAAATTTATGCAACGAACCCCAATATATATAGCAGCGACGAGGATGATACAACTATTGTCCGAGTTAAAAATGTTCCCCTCTCAGCGTTTTATGGTCAAATCAAACGGGACTTGGAGCTGAAAGGGTGTGAAGTACTAAGTATGTATAGGGAACACCTGCGAATTGACGGCTTCCTTACTAACTGTGAAACCGGAGACAGAGTTGTCACTGTTAAAAAGCTGTTAACGCCACTACCAGCTATAATGACAATGGGTGGTAGATACAGAGCTGTGATTCGCCACAGAGGTCAGCCCAATAACAAAGCTACTTGTAGTAATTGCCTTGAAACTGGCCATGTCGCGAGGGAATGTGTAAAAGAAAAAGTGTGCAGGGAATGCAAAGAGCCTGGTCATATTAAATCAAACTGTCCCAAACTATGGAGCTCGGATATAGTCGACCAAGCATCTGACGATGATGATGACGACTATACGAACTCAAGTTCTGAGAACAATGAAACATCAGATGACGAGGTAAATACATGCACATCGGAAGTGGCAGAGGAACACCAAGCCTCCGCATCTGTCCAGTCCGAAAGACCAGTATCCCCTACAAAATCTAATAAGGCTGAAGTCTCTAAGTCGAGTGGGTCCAAACAGAAAACAAAGAAAAAAGAAAAGGTAAAAAACAATAACACACAAAAGGAGCAAAAAGCTACAAAACCTGGTCAGAAGAACATCAGCAGTCAACAAAAAGACAATCAAAAGCGTATGGACTCGTTCCTAAAGGATACTCCTTCAATGAAATCGAAACAGTTGAGTGCTGATATTCGTTCCCCATTAGATGAAATTAACAGCCAGCCAAAAATGTTATGCGAATAGCTTGATAGAAAATACAAAATTCCAGAAGTCAATTAAATTTGTTTATTGTTATACATGGATATATAATATATATTCAAAAGTAAATACAATTCACTAATGTATACAGATTAAAATGACTAAGATAAATACAGAAACAAATAAGGTTCAAAAGTGGGACTACCCAATTATATATTTAGTTTACTTATCTATACATTGCAATACATGCAAGATAAGTAAGTGTATAATTAACATAGAGGATATAATATATGAAATGGTAATGAACCAAATATGCATCCCTATATTAGGTACATTTGTATGCTGACTATAATATTGTCATATCAAATATTGTACCAAATGTATATACCTACCATAGTAACGTATGAAACGTTGAAGTATCAAATAAGGCACCAGGTGTGTATACTCATTATATATACATTGATATATGAAATAATGAAATATCAAATAATCTATGAAATGTTGTATCAAACAATGTACCAAATATGTACATTTACTATAAGCATGAAATATTGTATCAAAAAATGTACCAATGTACATACAGCAATATATGAAATGTTGAAGTATCAAATAATGTACCAAATTTGTATTCTTATCATAAGTGCAGTAATGTATTCTCAAATAATATACCAAGGTACTGTATTAGATGAAATATTGAAGGACCAAATAGAGTATCATGTATATAAATTTAGCACAAATACAGTATATGGAATGTATCAAATAATATACCAATTAATGGTAATGTATGAAATATTGAAGGACGAGGTGTGTACAACTACCATAAGTGCAGTAATGTATGAAATGTTGAAATATCAAATGATATTGAAGCATCAAACAAAGTATACCTTTTTACCACTAGTGCAATATGAAGTGTGTACACTTATCATAAGTGTAGTATTATATGAAATTCTGAAGTATCAAATAATGTGGAAATATCAAATTATGTACAAAGTTTATACACTGATTACCATAGAGGCAGTAATCTGTGAAATATTGAAACATCAAATAAAGTATCAAGCAGTAATATGTGAAATGTTATATCAAATGATGTTAAAGTATGAAATATTGCATCAAATAATATACCAAGTTATTGAAGTGTACATACATATTATTAATGTAATGTACGAAGTTGAATTATCAAATGATGTTGAAGTATCAAATGATGTTGAAGTATCAAATGATGTTGAAGTATCAAATGATGTTGAAGTATCACATGCTGTTGTGATGTTGAAGTATCAAATGATGTTGAAGTATCAAATGATATTGAAGCATCGCATGATGTTGAAGTATCACATGATGTTGAAGTATAAAATGATGTTGAAGTATCGCATGATGTTGGAAGTATCACATGATGTTGAAGTATCGCATGATGTTGAAGTATAAAATGATGTTGAAGTATCACATGCTGTTGTGATGTTGAAGTATCGCATGATGTTGGAAGTATCAAATGATATTGAAGCATCGCATGATGTTGAAGTATCACATGATGTTGAAGTATCACATGATGTTGAAGTATCACATGATGTTGAAGTATCACATGATGTTGAAGTATAAAATGATGTTGAAGTATCACATGATGTTGAAGTATAAAATGATGTTGAAGTATCACATGATGTTAAAGCATCAAATAAAGTTATCGAAGTGTGCATACATATTATTAACGCAGTAATGTACGAAGTGTGTGATATTAATATGAGTGCATTAATATATGAACTGTACTACATAAATTATACTAATGTAGTGATATTTCAAGTGTATTTAGCAAGATATTATTTTGGCACTAGCAACTTAGTAATATATACTTACACTATAAATGTGCATATAGAAGGTGTATCAACTAAGTATACATATTATAGAATTATAGGTCATAATGTTCCAATTATGTTGTTTAAGAAATTTTATTATAGAAACTATAAGATATTTATAACGCACAGATATAACCTACATAAACAATATAGCATTATGCTAGATAAAATACATTACATAACACAATATGTAAAATGTATCGAAAAATAATAATTAGATGTATGGATACCGCGGAAAAAAATCCAGATCAAATTGATAAAACTTGGGAATTGTGCAAAATTGAAATTAGAGAAAAAAGTATATTATTTAGCAAACAATTAGCAAAACAAAGAAAAGATGAAATAAAAGATTTAGAGAATGACTTGAAAAAAAATGTATGAAAATAATGAAAACAACGAAGAAGAAATTTCAGAAACTGAGAAAAAATTAGAAAATCTATATACAGTAAAGGCTTATGGTGCACAAATAAGATCACGTGCCAATTAGATTGAAGAAGGAGAAAAGAACACAAATGTTTTCCTATCATTAGAAAATAAAAGACAAACACAAAAAACAATAACAAAAATAAAAGATGAAAATGAAAATGTTTTAAACGACCCAGAGAATATTTTAAACAGATTGAAGCAGTTCTACGATAAATTGTATAATTCCAAAAAAATAGATCCAACAGAAATAAAACAATATATAGAGAGAACAGTTTTTGAAAAAAAAAACCTAAATAGAGAAGAAAGTGAATCATGTGATGGTCTCATTACTATAAATGAATGTACTGATGCCATAAATACTATGAAATTGAATAAATCACCAGGATCGGATGGATTAACAGTTGAATTTTACAGGAAATTTTGGAAATATCTTAAATACTTTTACCTAAATGTTTTAATGAAAGTTTTAAAAAGGGAATCATGACCAGATCACAAAGGGAGGGAATCCTTTCCTTACTATACAAAAAAAAAATGATCCACTTAATTTAAAAAACTGGCGTCCGATTACACTATTGAATATTGATTATAAAATTATAGCTCGATGTTTAGCGAAAGACTTAAGAAAATTTAACCAAAAATTATAAGTACCGATCAGAATGGGTTCATCAAAAATAGATATATTGGTTATAACATCAGGAAGATACAAGATATTATTGATAATGCTGGAAAATTTAATATCAATGGTGCAATTTTATTTCTTAATTTCGAAAAAGCATTTGACACAATTGAATGGGATTTTATTTTTGAAACTTTAAAAAAATTTGGCTTTAACGAATCATTTATTAGTTGGGTAAAACTACTATATCAAAATATTACGTGTGCTATATGCAATAGTGGGTGGATATCAGATTCAGTAAATATTTCGCGTGGAATTCGTCAAGGATGTCCTGCCTCAGCGTTAATTTTTGTGCTAACAGTAGAGGTTATGGCAATAAACATAAGAAAAAATGAAGAAATAAATGGTATAAAAATAAACAATAAACAAGAAAGGGCATATAAAATTTCACAGTTAGCTGATGACACAACCCTATTTCTAAGCTCAAAGCGAGATATTAAAAAAAAGCACTTAATATTATTGAAACTTTCGGTTCATATTCAGGTCTGATATTAAATCGAGAAAAATCTAAAGGTCTGAGACTTGGTAATCAAGTAATGATAGAAGATAATTTTGAAGGAATTGTATGGTCTGAAACTTCGATAAAGGCCCTGGGAATTTATTTTGGTTTAAATGTTAAGGATATTCTAGAAAAAAGATTGGGAAGAAAAAATAGAAAGTGTGATAAAAACAATAAATATCTGGAAACGAAGAAAGTTATCATTCATTGGGAGGGTTCAAATAATAAAAATCACTCCTAATACCAAAATTAACATTTCTTTACTCAGTTATCTATGCCCCACCACATATAATTAAAAAAAATAGAAAAACTAATACATGAATATGTATGGGAGGGAAAGAGAGAGAAAGTGAAAAGAAAAACAATTATGAGAAGTTATGCTGAAGGTGGATTAAATATGCTAGATGTAAAATCACACATAAACACAATAAGAATAAGTTGGATAAAAAGATTTTTGACAGCAGATGATGATGCCCTTTGGAAAATAATCCCTAAATTTCAACTGGACAAGTTTGGAAGTAATTTACTTATATGTAAAATGAATCTAGATAATTTGAAAAATTTAGAAAGAACAGATGATATTAATCATTTTTACTATGAAATAATATCAACTATAATAAAATTGAACTCCAACCCACAGAAACCAAAAGATTATAAAGACATTCTGTCTCAAATAATTTGGGGAAACAGATATATAAAGCTCAAAGGAAAATGTTTATGTTTTAATAATTGGATAAAATCTGATATTATAATAATCCATGCCATCCTGGACAACAATGGTAATATAAGTGAACAGAAAATACTTCAAAAACTAAAAATTAAAACTAACTGGATAAGTGAAGTTAACAAAGTTAAAAAAATCAATACCGGGTGCATGGTTAAAGAAAATAAACGATACAAACACTAATATTGAAAATATCACTGTTAAAAAACAAAAGAAAGTAACATTAACCTTGTTAAAACAATCAAACCTAGACATCAAAAAATGCAAGAATCAAAATGTATACAAACAGTTAGTAACAATGACATCAGAAAAACCGATTGCCTATCTATATTGGTTAAATCACTTAACAATAACAGAAAATCATCTTAAAAGTGCATGTAACTTTATATTCTATAAATTAGAAGACAACAAATTAAAAGAATTCAGATGGAAATTATTAAATAAAATACCAACAACAAAACAAATACTGTTTCAATGGAAAATAACACCAGACCCTCATTGTAATTTGTGTCAAAACATTATTGAAGATTATGAACACTTTTTCATAACATGTCCATATTTAGCAAACTTCCAAAGAATCATGAATGACATTTTTTCGATATTAGGATATAATAAAAACATGTTCACACTAAACAATTTTGTCATTGGTTATAAAATACAATACCCTAAATATGATGATATCAATAGGATATTAACATACATAGGTTTTTCAATATACAAAGGATATTGTGTAAGTGAAGTAAAAACAAAACAGATAAATCTACATTCTATATTAAAACAGCACTTATTAATGACAGAACATGTTAATAAATACAGAAATAAATCCTTTACACCAATCTTCAAAACTGTTCTTCAGTCTCTTCCTGAATAGATAATGAATCCTGACTTCTAATAATCCAGTTTTGAGTAGAATATTTCAATACACTGAACTGCATCCTGTAGTAAGATACACTGTACACAGGAACACAACACTCTCCAACTGAAAATCAATTTTAAAAAAAATATTATAAATATTTTAACAAAATGTAAAATTGAATATTGAATAATTTTAATAGTACAGTCTAATATGCCTTATAAATGAAGCATGACCAACAACGTGTAAACAATCACAGGCACCGGCAGATCACGACCACGTGGAGTGAGAAAACAAAACACACACGTGAAGGAAACAGACATTAGCAAATTTCAATACGCAGATATTGTCAAGATACAAATTTAATTTTAATAGTAAGTACTTACCATGAAGTTAATAAAAATAACGTTGCATCGAGCTCGATAATCACTAGACGATACGTGTACACTGCACACACACCACCGTATACTTAATCCACATGCCCAATATAAACCGGAAATGTAAGCATGGCGGGTAATACAACGATATGGTCGTCGGATAAGCGGATTTAAAACAACACAAAAACCGTGTAATATATTTTTTATTTTTATTTTTTTAGGCCTAGTCAATAGATATATAAGGTACAGTACACAATATGGAAACTAGTAAATTAAATTAGTGTGTGAATGAAGTATGACGAGTGAGAGCCCTCTTGTGAGAGGACAAATATTGTAATGTGTATTGCTATAAATCTGAGTGAATAAAATGTTTGTTTGGAAAAAAAAAATAATAATAAAGGTAAGGCCTACAACATGAAAAAAAAACAACAAACAAACTTGATCATATAAAGAGTAGAATATAAAATTGCCCATAGAAAGGCATTACTGAACTCTTAGTTAAGGAACTTTCCTTATTTATTGTAACGCCTTTCTATGGAAGATTTTAGGTGAAGTGCTCTCCTTAAGTTATGATACGTTGATGAAATTGGCCTCTGCCTGTATTTGTTAGTAATGCTAGAGGTCTAACATGAAGACCAAACAGATGTCTAATTCTTAGTTTATAATTTCGTAAAAAGGATTAATTTTCAGTTTTTGATTTGCTGCTTTCGTTTTACTAGACACATACATATGAGCAGATTGACACATATATACCTAGACCAGGAAGGTAGTAAACACAGGAAAGTATGGAAGAAACCAACGAGTAGGATTTATCTGAAATCTTGGGTTTTAATTTAGTAACCAACAATGTAGTGTGTTTATGTTGAAAAAGAACAGTGATAAGAATTCAGATTTTATGGTTTAAGGACTGTTAGATCTTGTTTATGTGATTAAACATAATGGATGGAAGTGCTTCTTGCGAAGTGCATTATGTTACATGTGCGAACTGCACTGCTCACAAAAAGCTTTTATTTGGAATTAAGTGAAGTCTATGATACATATTTCAACTAAGACAGAAAGCAGTGACTGTTCGGTTGATAATCTAAAGGAAGAATAAACAAGATAAGGATACCAATCTTCAAAGATTTTCAAAACACTCATCTAGGATAAGATACTATTTTACAGGAATATAGTCTTATATCTGTGTTGGCTGCGAATTTATATCATTTAAGTTAGACGTATCTAAAATATATTGTGTTGCACTTAAAATAAAATGCAATGCTATATTACCTCTTATCTTATGATAAAATCAGTTTACATGTGTCTACTTGCAGTTTAATAATGATCTTTTCCAAACATTCGTTCATTCGATTAATAGTTTGTTTATTTCTAATTGATTGTTCGTTATCGGGAGAAAAAGACAGAAATTCACGCTATGAAACGTTTTTACTTTATGCTTTGTGGTTTAATTTTGTATTATTCTTCAGGAAAGGAGTACGTTTATGTTTGTTGGTGTCCTGCATTTCACAAGGCTGTTGACAAGGAACTATGTGTCGTGGATAACAAATGTAAGTAAGAGGTCTTGTTTCACTATCTTACGCTATGAAATAAAATTTTACAATTTTGCCCCATTTTTTGCTACGGGTATCAAAATCGGTTTCACGTCATTTGTATGCTTTCATTAAATAATTATCGAACAACGACGTGAGCTACTAAAGAGTTCATAAGTAAACTTTCGATACAAAAACATATCCAGTGTCCCATTTCAGCTTACAGAAAGCTCAGGTATAGTTAGTAACGGAAAATTCTCAGACATTATAATTGATTAATTTTCGACTTCTGTCCTTCTTCCGGTAGATTCAGACTTTGATAAATGGTTAAGGGACAATTTAGTCAAGTTTGTTTACTTTTTATAATTTCACTGATTATTTCATGAAATTGTATTTCTGTACTCTTTATGAATAAGCCTACGGAGTAAAGTAGCGGTGCGATATTTTTGTTCTATACAACTTCTATTATCATAACTCCATTCATACTTAGTTTAAACAATATTTATTTGAGAATAAGTAATACAATACAATAAATCAAAAGTATACAAGAGGATTTGGTAACAAGCTTAGAGCTTATGTAAAACCATCTTTCCATTCATACTTGTTATAAGTATTGTTCTTATTACATCATGGATGAAATAAATCACCTTGGTGGGTGTTAGCGTTTGTTTGCATTCATACACAAATGTACATATCGGAAGGAAATGAACTCTGTACTTGCAGTTTTTACGGGGCCCCTTAGGGTAATTTACTAGGGATTACATCAAAATTCCTGCACTGTTTTACTTCTATGAATAATTACCGCTGTGGATGAAGGAGAGAAATAGCACTTGGAAAGCCTTCCTAATGACATTATATGGCTTCATAGAAGTAACACAGTGTAAGAATTTTCAAGATTCCTTTCTTTATATTTCATCTAAACAAAACGATTGGTTTAAAGAATGATTAATCTCTGTAAATAAATAAAAATGAAAAAAAAAATCCTTTCAGATTCATACAGTGGAGGGTTTGAAACGTCAGAAAATTTGACTTATTGATAATATCTGTACGTTTTTGATAAGGGTTTTTTCAATTTCTTGATGATTTGCTATGATTTAACAACAAGCAAGTTTTTTCAATAGCTATTCATTAAGTTCTGTTTAAATACACTAAATTGTGATATGTATTGTAATCTGACAGCACATGTCCAATGTAATATGCATGAAGTCTATTTTTGGGGGTGGGAAAATGGGAGTTGGGGTTAGGTTGGGAATTAGGTAAATAATGGTAACTTTCCCTGGACGAAATACAAAAACATCTGCTGTAACTCTCATTTTTGTAAGCCCACTGATCTTTCCTTAGATCAAAAGCATTATGCATATCTTTCTCCAATTTCAGGGACAATATATAATACCAAAAACTGTGTCAAATTATGTAACATCCGATTTCCGTATGTATATATTTATATATACATGTATCTATAACAGAAACCGATGCTGCATAATCAAATATACAGTACTTCATACTGTATTTTATTTAGGATGAGATCTAGAACAAAGATTTTTATTAGTGTATCAATTATTTATTTAAATAACACCATATTCCTTTGGATCTGCAATATTAATAAATATTCGAGAATGAGCCAACTAGAGGGGGCATTAGCCGTACTCAATTTATTTCTTACAATAGTAACTAAACTATGAGTTTCAAATTGCTGCTTATTAGCAAAATGTTATGGAATAAATGAACAATATTTTATATAAAATGCTAGTCCAGCAAGATACCTATAGTATTATTGTCTAGTTATATATATAGCACTTGTAAGTTATATGTCTAAACATGAAGTTACAAAGAGTTCATGGGTTGATAGTTTTCACAGCACACCAATATTTGACATTCACGAGGAGTGAAATTACATATGTAAAAGGAATCACAGCATAATACATATTTCCAAACCCACGGTTTTATATGTTTATATCAATGTACACATTATGTACATGTATTTATACCATTTGCAACGACTGTGGACAGGACTTTTGAGCTTATTAGAATATAAGCTTTGTTGATTTATTCCAGTATATGATTTGCACTATGCACTATCCTCTTCACCGATCACAAAACATACAAAGCCATAGTTCATAATGCATTGTACTAATAATGCAGATAAAATGTACATGGAACTATTGTCATATAAATAATATAGACTGTAAGGTTGTATTTATAGTTAAGTTAATATAGTTTGGCTCTAAAAATAAACACGATTTCCCCTTCGGTTCCCATTTGTGTGCAAACTGTGAATAAGTGAATAAAGCTGTGTTTCGTCGATTTGAACCATCAAAACAATTATTCATCATCGAATCTATTAATTATGATACATTTTACAACTGTTTGCTACGCATGCTGTTAAAAGCAAAATCCAAACAAATAAGTATATGTGAAATTAGATGTACCGTGTCGTCACTCTGTGCTTCGATCGCGTGGATGTGTTTACAAGCAACTCTGCTCCCGCCAGAGGGCGCAACACGTTGCACTATATTTGGAGTATCGCTATATTTGACGTGGCCTTTCCACAAATTTAAACTGACCATACTGGACATTGGCTAAGTAGCAGATAACTGTTGACCGCATATTATTTTGTCTGGATATATGTTTTATTGATTCTGCTTGAATTATAAAAAGCATGCTTGACTAAATTGTCCCTTTAAGGTAACTATTGTTATTACATTACTGACACATACTTCAATAATTTGTTAATAATTTTAGGCTGGAAAGCCTTTATCACTTTGTGTATTTCAGAATAAGATGAAGTGAATGGCGAATTCCAAATACGTTGACAAACATAATTGCAGGAACATTCAGACTTATGAAACATAGTACCAGAAACAATAGCCAAAACATTGCATCCGGATAGCAACATTGGTGTAATTCAAATTTAAAGCTTCATTTATTTTAGCGAATGCATTGAAAAACGTTTGAAGTGTTCAACATCCATTGACCTTTGGTCAAATTGCATCTTCAATGGATTCTGGCAGAAGCGAAAATACAGGTAAGCTGTTTGATGGTTCTCATAATAGATATCAACTTTTCCAGTACAATTGTCTCGGTCGCTGATCACTAATTAGTCTCAACTAACAGACGTCCACACTCAGCTATTATCTGGGATAGTTGTTAGAAGTGGGATTTATTTTCTGCACATATTAACTATCAGCTGACGTTATCGCTCCTGCTCTTAACCGAAAACCCACACATGGATATTTTTTTATACAAGATGAACAGTTCTCGCGCGGAATACCACTTTTAGTCCCTTTATTTGACTGGATGTTAGTAGCGATGATTTAGAATTGTATCAGAGCATTGATTCTTGTTTTGGTGTCTATTCTTGAAACATTCGGTAGCTTTCACAAGGACAGCACTTATCTTCACAACCTAATGTCCATACATTATTTACCATTATGTGATATTCAGTTTTCGCTGATTGTATAACAGGACTGGGAGTGGGGGATGGGAGGTAACTCGAGTGACTTCAGCTTGGTTTTCCTGAGGATAGGATTTTTTTTTGGGGGGGGGGGGGGGGGGGGGGGGTCTATTTGTAGCTTGATGGATATCAAGGTTTGTTTATGCCTAGTGTTTTTACTTACATACAATGAAACAGTCGATTCACAGTTTAATATGATCTTGCCATAGAATATTCAATAATATGTCAACACCAAATATGTTTTAAGATGAATTCAATATTCGTAAACAAAATGCACTTATAATTCCGATACTTTCTTTATATATTGCACCTCATACTGTAACAATGTAATGCTAAAAGTTCTTTGATTGAGACATAACTATGAAACAAGTGGGAGTTCAAATAGAGAAAAAATATTTTAAAACAATGGCAATTTAGAGAACCAAATAAAAAAAAATATAATATAACATCATAAAAGTCTCCGTGGAGACTTTGAAATATCAGGGGGATTTCGTCTACTCCGGCCTGTTCATTCTATGCATTCTAAGGCCGGAAAATTCTGTGGTGGAGTAGATATTTGGACTTGTTTCGTGGAGGATATACTTTGTTGTGAACAGAGGGATGAGCTATCGGACTGTTTGGCTATAACATAGTGATATAGTTTAGTGATGTAATATATATATATATGTGTGTGTATAAGTGTAGATTAGGTTTTTTTTTTAATACATATATAGATTTATTAATATTTGTGTAAGAGTGGTTTATAGCGAGTGTGAAAGAGTATGCCATATATGACCAATATGTTTATGTAGATAATGTAAATAAATGTAAATATTGTAATCGAGCCTTATTTTATCGATAACAACATTATTTACTTGGCATACGTTGACACATACGTCCCACAAAAAGGCTCGTGACATTTCGTTATTTTCGCTCGTACCGCTGTTTGACCTGTATACTAAACACACTAGCATTTCATCTGTGTTGTTTAAAGTAGTGCTTACACAAAGATGTTCTTCATATTCTGTGTCAGAAACAAATTCCTTACATAGAAGATCGTTAGGCTTCTTCCAGTAGGTATATCTAATTATTTTGAAAACATTATTTTGAAATTTTCTCCAATATTTCATTCCTATTCCAAGACCACAGTTTTTGCTTTAGCATCAGTGATTTTGATAATTTATGGATGTTCTATATTTGTTTATTCCTAAGTTGGTCAGACATTTAATTGCTTTCAATTCTCTCCTTTTTTTACGTTCTTGAGTCCTTATGTGATTTTCACAATCCACCGTGCCCATGGAGGTTCGCGTACTCTGTATATGAATTCCCTCAATGACTTCTGCTCCTTTTCCTTTGCTTCGTCTCTCAGTTTCTTTTCCGATATTCGCTCGTTTGGGGTCATATCGTTGCTTACATTCATGCCTAAGAACTCATCTATGTTACGAAGATTGCTGATATTGCGGAAAGGGTCTTTTTTTAATTATTCCGATCCTATAACTACAAATATAGGTCTCTTCAAAACGCCGTTACCTTCCGGGTTTTTAGATTTTCCTAGTGTTAAAATCTAGAGAACTTCTTCCGCAGGACCCACTTTTTTTCTGAATACTTTCTTTTCCTCTCTTTCCCGGATTGGTCGGTTTGGTCTGGGATGCCTTAAACCACAATACTTCGTTCTCTGTTCTTCTTCTCCGATAACTCGGACATTGCAGTGTCAAGTGGTTGTGACCGTTCCTCCTTCCTTTCTGTTGTAGTGATTGGGATATATTGCTGACTAATTTCCTCCTTTACGATCTGTCTCATCTGTCCTCGCTGCATTTGCTATCCATGCACTTTTCAACTTCGTGATTCGATCTTTCAGTTAAATATTTCCTTACATTTCAGCTCCATCCTCCTATTTACTGACTTGCAAAGTTTATTGAGAATGCGCTGATGAATTATTAATGTTTGGTTTTTATCTCGATTTTGAGTCGCCAAGTCTCCCTCAAAGAATCATGTGCTTGTCGCTAGGGACGACATCGTCATCTTTCTTTGTTTTGACAGCTGATGTCAGCTCCAGAATGACTGTATCACTGTGTTCTTATGCAATACTCAGGTATCATTGATTATTATGAGCACCTGTGTATAGCACTCTTTATGATTTCTACCCCACACATTTAGAATTTTGCGATTTTCTCTCCCTCTGATTTGTACGTAACTACTGACAACCGGAACCGACTGTCCTGTAATATATGCCTGCATTAAAACCGCAAAGAACAAAGTTAAAAAGTTATAAATTTGCTTGATCGTAAAACTGATAAAATGTTATATTTTACTGCACTCTTTACATTATCACTAGTTACAAATACATAGACGTGGTAGTTTAAAACAGGCTGCATAAGGAACCAATGACTTAAACATTGAGATAATAAATCTAGAATATAATGATAACTGTTATCTTAATGTTCCGACTAATTACACTTTCTATGATTTTTTATGAAGGTCAATTTCAGTAAAATAATTTTGTTTTTAAAGAAAGTTTAATTTGGTGAGGCATCTTTATCGGTTAATATCGACAATATTTTTAAATTCGAAATTAAGCCTCTCTTTTCATTTATGTTACAGTGAGAAAATGGTTTTACCTGACAGAATCACGTGAGTAATCAAACTAGTATTAACTAGCTATTAGTATCCAAAAGTGTAAATGTTTAAGACAGTCTTTAACCAATGTAGATTTCAGCACCAACCGTAATCCTCCAGGTATTAGGTATGGTCGACTTGGACAATTAGAACTACGAGATAGACCAACACTAACATGACCAATCCGATTCCAGGATGAGGACGACATATTGGATTCCAAATTAGGTGGCTAAATTTGTGAAAAATCATTAATTTATCATACATCTTTCTTCTTCGGATAAAAAAACCCGATTCAGCAGTTGTAATAAAATTTAATATTTGTGGTTATAAGGGAACATGAAGGCCATTTTGAAAGTGGCATTTCATTCTACTGGGTTATTGGTGTAAGTGTCAATCCCGATATACTAAGAAAACAAAGTATACATGTTTTATTTCTGTTCTGCTAAATAATTCCATGAGAAACAGATTTTCCATTGTGCTCATTTTTCTTTAAAAGATACATAAAATTGTAGCAATACTGTCAATTGATTTTGATTACAGTCAAACTTTGATGTTTAGAAGTGCATGGGACTAGCTGTTAAAAATCGAAATAGCAGGACTTGGAGTTATGCATGGTTGAAAAGTGATCGATGTTTTCTTGATACTGACCATGACAGTGACAAGTTCTCGATGTCTTCGTGTTGATCGTCGCCTGTCAGGCTCACTTCGAGTTTAGATAATTTACCTCAAACAAAACAAAATAGAAAACATGATTTTCATTGTTTAAGCATGTTTTTATCAACAATCTATCGTTTACAAAATTAGAGCACGTTTGACGGAAAAAGTAAAAACAAAGTACAATGTACACACGTTAACGTTTTTCTTCTTTGAAGACACGTGTGTTTACTTTATGCGCATACAGTTTATAAAATGCGGAATGCTGATCAGTTGGAGAATGGCAATATTTCTCAGAATAACGATTCTAATGTAGTTACACCACATTCATATACAGATGTATATATCTACACATCTACATTGCAATTATATTTCTTAGGTACTTAGGATTCCACAACGAATGAACGAATGAACTTACGGAGTTTTGGCCCTTATATAAAACATATATATCAGAACTCAGGTGCCCTTGAGCCTCTTGTTAAAAATGTTTGTATTGTCTAAAATGAAAACTGATTTATTGCAACTAGGAACAAACTTTTATCTTTAATAATGAAGTGGAAGTGGAAATACAGCTATATCATAGCCAGAAATTGTATAAATTATTTTAATAATATATATTGAATAACATACACACACACACACCCTTACCCCCACCCCCACCCCCACACACATACATATATATAGCCAGATATCTACAAATACCTTTTTATTATTATAAGAATAGTACATTTAGTACATTTTATCTTTATAGGCACTGATCCTGATGGAGGTAAGACTTATTTATCCTTATCCTTCAATGACATAAATAATCGCAATGAGCTGAATATGTATGTATAGTGTCAGATAATTTACAGAAGTGACTATTATCCACTTAGAAATACTTAGAAACGGCCAGAACATTATACCATGGAATTAATCCTCACGAAAAGTAGTAATAACAAAACTTGTATATAAATGAACCATAAACTGCAGTCGCTGTAGCAATTTCATCCAGTGTTGTTCAGTAAACCATTTCATGCATAGTCACTGTATTGTCTATTTGAATTATGTGTTTAATGCGAGTATCATTATTAAGAACATGGGAGATGTAAGTATTTAGTATTTATTTCACACACTTTTTCTATATACATGTACATGGTATATCTCCTGTCTCAAGGTTATTTAGAACATATTGTGTTGCGTTTCCGTCTTTCGATTGCATTTTCCATTTGTGATTTGTGAATTGTAAGTTGCAAATTTATAATTTGAACCGTAATAATTAATGATTTCTGTATTTCATCCCGTGACAACAGAACCAGAGGAAACTTATTGCAATAGGTTGTCAACACAGACTTCAATAGGTAAGTATTGATATACAATATTGAATTCCTATTTAGTATAGAATTCCTGACATTACTTGTTTGGTAAAGCTAATACGTAAACAATTGAGCAAACGCCTACATGTCTTAAAGATAAATTAACAATCATCTTACGAGTTAACAAACTTTCCGTACTTTATCTTGTTCCTAAACTTTCCATGAATTGCATTCACACCCAGTCGTTATTTTACAATTTAAGAACTTAATTCGTTTGTCCTATCTGTATATCTGTACGACAAAGAAAACAGAGAAATCATCTGAAGAGCATCTAGTAGTATATTTGGTACAATTGTGTTCTTGACCGCCTATGATTGATACGGAAATCTACCTCGGACTTTAGATTGAGGCAGTTTTGCTATCTGGAACTCAATATGAGATCACGAAATTAGCTTTATGGTATTTTGATTGTATATTGGTTACGTTGCATTAAGAAAAAATGTCTTTTAAGGTCAGACTCATGAGTGCAGTCGATATTTCATACTTCGCCACTGTAGCGTCACAGTCCAACGGCTCACGTTATACAGAGCTAGTCTCTACCGCACATTTTAAAAGTGAAATCCAAAAACCTTGTAAAGATCATAAGGCTTCCTGACGTGGTATTTCTCGACAATACATCCAACAGGATACATTACTAGACAGTATCCATGTAGACATTAAGAGGGATATCGGAATTAGCAGAAAAAAATATATACCATTCTTAGTCTCATAAAAATAATATTCTATAATGTATGTTGACAATATTCTTAGCTTTAAGACATAGGCATGTAAGTATACTTTGAACCATTCAGTTCTGCTAAAGGGTTGATTGATATTCAAAAATAATATCAAAATAAGATTTTTCCAAATCAAAACAACAATGTAAATTTCTTTTAAAAAATATATAAAACTGTAGCAATACTGTCAATAAATTTTGATTACAGTCAAACTTCGATGTTTAAAAGTTTAAGGGACTAAGCAGAAAAAAAATCGAGATAGCAGGACTTGGAGTTATGCATGGTTGAAAATTGATCGATGTTTTCTTGATACTGACCATAACAGTGCCATTTCTCGATGTCTTCGTGTTGATCGTCGCCTGTCAGGCTCACTTCGAGTTTAGATAATTTACCTCAAACAACAAAAAATACAAAAACATACTTTTCATTGTGTAAGCATGTTTTAATAAAACAATCTATCGTCTACAAAATTAGAGCACGTTTGACGGATAAAGTAAAAAGAAAGTACAGTGCACACACGTTAACGTTTTCCTTTGAAGACACGTGTGTTTACGTTATGCGCATACAGTATATAAAATACGGAATGCTGATCAGTTGGAGAATGGCAATATTTCTCAGTATAACCATTCTAATGTAGCTACACAACATTCATATACAGATGTATATATCTACACATCTACATTGCAATTATATTTCTTAGGTACTTATGATTCCGCAACGAATAAACGAATGAACTTAGAGGTCTGGCCCTTTGCAATTGTATTACCGTCAGAACTTGTGAAAGTATGAAGAGATATTGATGAACTATCGTATGCTGAGAGCTATATAAAAGTTTCCTTATTAACAGCAATCTGACGATAATAGGTATGGCCCCTATGCACTTGAGGTCTAGGGTCATGCTATAGCGAAATGTATTCAAATGTATTACCTTGGCCTTCTTGCAAGGATACAGGAGTAGATATGATAAATCCTTGTTTAAAAGCAGAATTACCTATCAATATAGCAATATATATACATATATATCAGAACTCAGGTGCCCATGAGCCTCTTGTTATCAATGTTTGTATGGTGTAAAAAGGAAAACTGATTTATTGCAACTAGGAACAAATTTTTATCTTAAATAATGAAGTGGAAGTGGAAATACAGCTATATCATAGCCAGAAATTATATAAATTATTTTAATAATATATATTGAATAACATACACACATATACACACACCATCTCGCACACACACACACACACATACACACACACACACACCCTTACCTTACCCTCCCCCTCCCCCCCCCCCCCCCCCCCCCCCCCCCCCCCCCCCCCCCCCCCCCCCCCCCCCCCACACACACACACACACACACACACACACACACACACACATACATATATATAGCCAGATATCTACAAATACCCTTTTTTTATTATAAGAATAGTACATTTAGTACATTTTATCTTTATAGGCATTGATCCTGATGGAGGTAAGCTTTATTTATCCTTATTCTACAATGAACATAATCGCAATGAGCTGAATATTTGCTGTATGTATAGTATGAGATAATTTACACAAGTGACTCTTATCCACTTGTTATCAAAACATACCAGTAGCTCGTGTTTTTGTTTATAAATATGCATACTTAGAAACGGCAAGAACTATATACCATGGAATTAATCCTCACGAAAAGTAGTAATAACAAAACTTGTATATAAATGAACCATAAACTGCAGCCGCTGTAGCAATTTCATCCAGTGTTGTTCAGTAAATCATTTCATGCATGGTCACTGTATTATCTATTTGAATTATGTGTTTAATGCGAGTATCATTATTAAGAACATGGGAGATGTAAGTATTTAGTATTTATTTCACACACTTTTTCTATATACATCGTATATTTCCTGTCTCAAGGTCATTTAAGATCATATTGTGTTGCGTTTCCGTCTTTCGATTGCATTTTCCATTTGTGATTTGTGAATTGTAAGTTGCAAATTTATAATTTGAACCGTAATAATTAATGATTTCTGTATTTCATCCCGTGACAACAGAACCAGAGGAAACTTATTGCAATATGTTGTCAATGCAGACTTCAATAGGTAAGTATTGATATACAATATTGAATTCCTATTTAGTATAGAATTCCTGACATTACTTGTTTGGTAAAGCTAATACGTAAACAATTGAGCAAACGCCTACATGTCTTAAAGATAAATTAACAGTCATCTTACGAGTTAACAAACTTTCCGTACTTTATCTTGTTTCCTAAACTTTCCATGAATTGCATTCACACCCAGTCGTTGTTTACAATTTAAGAACTTAATTCGTTTGTCCTATCTGTATTTCTGTACGACAAAGAAAACAGAGAAATCATTTGAAGAGCATCTAGTAGTATATTTGGTATAATTGTGTTCTTGACCGCCTATGATTGATACGGAAATCTGCCTCGGACTTTAGATTGAGGCAGTTTTGCTATCTGGAACTCAATATGAGATCACGAAATTAGCTTTATGGTATTTTGATTTTATATTGGTTACGTTGCATTAAGAAAAAATGTCTTTTAAGGTCAGACTCATGAGTGCAGCCGATATGTCATACTTCGCCACTGTAGCGTCACAGTCCAACCGCTCACGTTATACAGAGCTAGTCTCTACCGCACATTTTAAAAGTGAAATCCAAACACCTTGCAAAGAGCACAAGGCTTCCTGACGTGGTTTTTCTCGAAAATACATCCAACAGGCTACATTACTAGACAGTATCCATGTAGACATTAAGAGGGATATCGGAATTAGCAGAAAAAAATAGATACCATTCTTAGTCTCATAAAAATAATATTCTATAATGTATGTTGACAATATTCTTAGCTTTAAGACATAGGCATGTAAGTATACTTTGAACCATTCAGTTCTGCTTAAATGTTGATTAATATTCAAAATGAATATTAATATAGGATTTTTTCCAAATCAAAACAACAATGTAAAATCCTACCGACGATTGTTTATGAAATAAAATGTTGCTTTCTCGTCTCCTGGCTTGAATTCAAAGGTTTTTGAAATAAAGCAGATTGAAATAATGATTTAAAAGAATAGAACATTATAAGAATCTCATATAAAGATATATTGTGACCAACCGTGAAGAATATTCCTTTCAGTTAAGTTGAGATTGAAAAAAAAGGATTAAAATTTTTTATTTTTTTTTGTCATTTTAGGCAGTCAGAAGAAAGATCCATCGTCTCGACTCTTTGACCTTTTAATGAATAAACTTCCCCGAGTGAAAGATAAGTATTGATTGAGTTTCATTGCCATATAAGAATGTATTTTCATTCGTCAAAATGTGATGAATATATTATCAATTGTTATAGTTACATGATCCTTATCAAATGAAACTCGTTGTTTGTGAGTTCTTCCAAAGATCCATTGCAATTTGTAAGCGATACCATATAGTTAACAAGTCCAAAGCCAATCAACTTTCGGATATGTGTCATTGACATATTATTACTGTACTTAGTATGGTAGGTCATATGAATGGTGTGTGTGTGGATTTCGTTTCATTGTCTATAGTTTTATCAGTACCGAGATGATCAATTTAATAAAACATAATAATGCTGAAAACTTACCACATTAAAACTTATTTCCGTAGATGAACTTGCTATTCTGGCTATGCGATTCACCATTGTGGTAACGAGGTTATTAGTTAGTCATCGTCTTACAGTTCCTGTTTGTATAAAACCTTTTTGAAACAGAAAATAAACAAATGGCATTTTAATATTGATAAAAAGAATAAATCACTAAACGCAAAACGTTGATAATTGATATTCAGTACACCACTTAAGAAAAGAAAAAAAATCTTTCAGAATAGTTTTTTAGTCTTGATGCAGCTGGGTTGGGAATCAGCGTCGGCTGATAAGAACTATGCATGCATTTGTTCAATTGATTGACCATGGCCTTCATTCAAATTAGAGGAGTCAAATTTGTTAAAACTTTCAACAATGTCTCAACGAAAAGAGGCATATATAGGGAAACAATTTACGACCATGTGCATAATGGGATGTAGGGCTATCAAGTTTGCGCAAAAAGAATGACGTTGATCTATTTAAAAGGTCAAAGAGGTCCCCATGTCTTCCCAACAACCAGGAGGACTAGTGTCGTGAAATTGGTCAACTAGCAAAGAAGCTTAAGTCAACGTTTAAAATCTCAGATTATACCACTAGTGATATATCAATATATTTATAAAATATTCAACACGTTTACGCAACGATCGAGAGTGGATAGTGAAGAAAGTGTTAGAGAAAACATCATATCGACAATATCCCTATGTTTTTATCTCTCTCTACCTTGTGTTGATAATTTCTTCGACAGGAAGTAGTTCTGTCTAGAAAATAACTAACAAATTTCACGTTCTTTGTTGCAAATTTTCACATCATATGCTTTATTTTATTTTTTTAAGTCAAGGTCATTTAGACTCGATAGTATCAGACAGTGCAAACACTTCATGTAAGTATCCGCAACATCATTACCTAGTTAGCGTTCGGAATCAGTTTCTTCTGATAAAAGCTATGCATTCACTGTGTCATATATTCATATTTCGCCAGTCTCCCATTATCTCAATGCTATTATGGGCTGAATAGCTGCAGTCTGGATCCCATGACGTGATTGTTGATCAACATCACGGAATTGCTTCATTATGCACTACGAGTGATTTTGGCACTTTATTGATCATTGTCACACTAAGGATTTGTACTGTTTGTCAGATTGCTTGCGAATCATTCCAGAAATGAATTTGATTTTAAGATGCTATTCTTTCAAATGAACACACAGGGAAATAAATGGAAATGAATTACATATTAAAGAGTCTAAATACGTAAATGTAATACGACATTTTTGCAGTGCGTTGAACACACCAAAAAGGAGGTTTTAAGCCAACTTCATATCACTTATAAAGGCAATAATGCGAGGGTATATATTACCTACAATTGATATAAAAACGTGTTAGCATGATTTTCTGCTATAATATACTTCAAAAATATACATTTAACAGATCAGATTACTACCTGACACCATTATTAAAAGCTAAAAATTAGGCATAGTTATTTAGAATTGAGTTTCATTTTTCTTCGCATTTCGAAATATTTTATCTGGTATGTTTGATTTTGTTTATTTATTTTCAGCCAAAAAAACTGTCAGTATGGAAGGTACGTTTGAGTCAGGTAGGTGATCACGACAACCTTCACTAGCTACATTGATATGTGTAAATTGTTTTGTGATATTTTGATGCTCTACAATATGCATAATGCGAAATGTAGACTGATGTTTGTCGCTGTACAGACTTAAAATATAGATTTTAAGCGAATAACCAGGATTATATTTAAAATCAGGCGAGTGGAACTATTTATTATCCCATAACTTGCCTGTCATACGTCCATGTAACAACTATCGCAAGACATATGTATAATAACATTAATGTGATTGCATGGGTGCTAATGCTGTGCTTCTGAATTAAATCTGAGAAAATACTACCATGTCTAAGAACATGCCATATGTATGTAGAATATCAACAGTTTTGTGTCGTCGGCAAGTCGGTGTTGTAAGTTAAGATCATGTTAAAAAGTGGTTTTTTTTGTCCCAGTCGGTTGACAACAGAAATTATGCGGTTGATATACCTTATTTTAATGAGTGCAAATTGCAAACAGAAAATAAAATTAAAAAAAAAAATTAAATCGACAAAATGTATTCTTACGAATCTTTTAGGTACAAGTTACGCCCTTCGTGGGGAGAGGTGTTTATGGGAGAGAAACGCGTATGTATTGATAAGATAACTATAATCATATGGTGCCTTTTTGACAGAGCTTGATGCGGATTTCATGGATTATTTGAAACTTGAAACTCTTTTAATTCAGCGTAAGCATGCATGTCGTGACTTATTGTAAAACATCCAGCAAATTATGTCTAAATGGAAGGACATGCATCAAATTGGAACAAAAGTGCATAAATACTACAGAAAGGATTGATGCTACTACTGAGATTGTAGGCAGTATATCAGCAAAATATCAATCATGCATAAACAACGATGGAATGACTGGTGAGGTTTTTCATAAATTGGCGTCCATCCTCTGTCGTTCGTCTGTTATTTTTTCCTACAAATTGCTGCTTTTCATGAACGATTGTATGTATTTTAGTAAATATCGGTCAAAGTGATCCAGAGGAGAAGGGAACGTATATTTTAGTATAAAAGATGGGTCTGGTCCCGCACAGGCCTGCATAAGCGGACGACAATGGGGATATATTACAAACTGTTTGAGTGGTTTTATTTATTTTCTTTTGAAACCTGAAAGTTAAATTAGTTAAATAAGTGTCAGCTGCAGTGCATGGAAATATTACCAGCCGAGTATATACACTATTGTTCACTCGTCCTTTCTCGTCGCTCATCCTCAGATATGGTAACTACCGTGGAAAATTGAGGAATTTAAGAAGATATATTGTTCTTAATTTTATCTCATTTCAACATATTTATTGTTAAACAGCAATGCCTGCATCGGAAATCAACGTTCGAGCAATACCGACAGAAAATAACCTGAAACGTACCATCGGTGAGTTATTTGTTTTCCCCTGTTAAATTTACGAAGACTGCATGATATATTTTAAAACATCATTTCATGTACCATTGTAAATAGAGAGCGGGCTCTAACATATCCATTTATTTATAGGGACCAACCAACCAATTGTTTTCCATAGACTTTAGTGTTAACGTTTTGGAGTATTTCATTCAAATTCTTGAATTCAATATGACAATTATGGTCAATAAAATAAAGGTTAGGGTCTCATATAACACCTAATAAAAAAGCTGGGTCCTTCAGCTCAATTTTTTCTCCAGGGTAGCCATTTTGAAAATGGGTGAAATTCGCAGTAAAAATTCTCAAAAAACTGAAATGTTTACCTGTTAATTATTATTACCTGGACTTTTGGAAAAAAATTCAATCGGACTTACAAAATTTATATCAACATTTCTTATTGATAGTTACCTATCAGGCTACATATCTATTTTCTTACTTCATAACATACTGGCCAATCAGTGGCTGCCATATATTTTATCCTTGACTCAACTTTCTATACACAGGAATTGTTTCAAAAATCTATATTTTTTTCACTTGGTTGGTTGTTCCCTATAGAGAGGCTGTGAGAATATAACCAGGAATTACAAAATTAGAACGTTTGATTGTTTGAAAATTGTGTTATGGAACAATATTCTCTATATCAATTGCTTTTATTTTATAGACAGAGTGCTAGAACATAATCGGAATTTACGAAATGAAAACGGTGAGTTGTGTTATCATTCATGAACTTCATTACGTGTACTTGTGCGAATAGATTAACAGTTTAATATTATTTCAACCAGGACTCACTTCGTGAAAAGAATGGAAATGGAAATATAAGATATCAATAACATTTATAGATCATTTTCGTATTCTTATTCAGGGACCACAAAATGACAACGGATTTTCTTTCTTTTTCATTTTTCTTTTGAGTGTACTTTCTCGATGTTTTATTGATGAAAGTAACATCATAACGCATATCTTTGTAATCTTGATAGTACTTTTAAGAAAATACACTATGATAATATATGTTATTTAAAGCAATACAAAAGGTTATGAGTTACTATGATGTAGACAAGAAGTGTTTGTCTGATTCATAGCACAATATAAAACAAACAAACACGCTTATTGTTTTAGATCAGTAAATATGTATTGATTTCAATATTGACATCGAGAAACCTCGTTTTTTAGATAACCTAAGACGGCAATTAGAAGAGGAAAAAAATACCAGTGA